>NW_026651416.1:0-197500 GCF_028751815.1 Salvia miltiorrhiza | reverse complement strand
TCGTCCCAGCCATACCCAAAGTTCCTGAGTTTAAAAATCCTAGTTGCTCTGAATTGCAGATCGAATATCGACAGCGAAGTTACGAAATCAGACAATCTACAATTTCTTCACACACCCGATTTCGAATGGAGGTATCGAATCGCTATAGGTGGCGGCCGTAAATCTCACTGTTATGAGGTTGACTGGGGAAGACGAGAAGAGCAGGCGCAACTAGGGCTCAGTTCAAAATGATAATGAGAGAGAGAGAGAGAGAGACCGAAGCAAAATGAAAAATCAAGTTAATTGCTAAACTATATATGTAATCAGATATGGAAAATCTTGTTTTCCATATTTAATTGGCATCAATTTTGGAACCGATTGGTAGGAGACGGAAGTTACAATTTAAATGCCCATTTAGTCCTTTACTAATGAAAATGTACGAATTGAAGGCACAATGTTTATGAATCCCGGATGCACAATAAAAACATATCTGAGCCATTAATTCATCAAGATCAATCGTCTTAAATCATTCCTATTTTATACACTAAGGGGTGTTTTCACCCTAGCCCTCCCCTATATATATATATAGGGGAGGGCTAGAATAAAAACACTCTTAAGTGTATAAAATATAAATGATTTTGAGCCCTTAGATCGTCAAGATCTACGGTTGATTCGTAACCCTGTTGGATGAATTCGTGGTCCTGAGTTCGAATCCCAAAGGTAACAAAAATTTATTTTTCGCAATTCGTAACTCTGTTGGATGAATTCGTAACCCTGTTGGATAAAATTCGTACATTAAAAACGTTTATATTTATATTTTAAGAAGTGTTTTCACTGTAGCCCTCCCCTATATATATATATATGGTGTGGTTCTAGAGAGAACTACATTATTTGTGAGAACGGGAGAACCATCAAATCTAATGCATTCACTGTAAAAAATTAATGCATTCGCTGTTAAAATTAATGCACTAAAAATTTTTTAAAAAAAATGCTCTCTTTAGGATTCGAACCCAGGTTCTATATTCATCCAACAAGATGATGCATCCACCGTAGATCTTGATGATCGAATGACTGAAAATGGTTCTCTGTTCTTTTTTTATTTATGGTTCTTTCTTAAACCTCTCCCTATATATATATAGGGGGCCGCTCCAATAGGACCCCCTAATTTTGGTGAGATCTAGGGCACGATCTGGTGCGTTTATTATTTTAATCCTATGGTTAGATTTTTTTCTGATTTTATTTATTATATAATTCCATAATGGCTAAATTTGTCATTGCCAAATTTTACATATCTTTTGTAGATTCTTTTCATATATTTCACGCTTTGCATATCTAATTCTTTTTTTATTTATGTTAATTTTTATTTGATACATATCTTTGATGTTTTTAATAATTATTTTTAATCTGCTATTTTAGTTTCCCGTTCCTTCATTATTAGGCAGTTTTTGTTTCTTTTCATAAAATATTATTTTGCAATCCGAAATCTTTTTGCTCATATACTTGTTCATGGAGAACTTCGGTAAGTTTATTATTTTGTTATTTGTTCATAATTTTTTTTATCGTTTGGAAGTTTAATAGTTTTTGTAGTTTTCGTTTCTTGATTTCTCTTTAATTTGCAATTTTTATTCTTTTTTATTTTCATACACTTATCGTTCCATTGTTGTCAGTTTCTGCAGTTTTCATATGTGTAATCTTTTTTTTTTTTTGCAGAACCTGATTCTGGCAAAGTAGAGAGCGCATGTACCATTCCTCAAGATAAAAGCAAGGGTAAAGAAAAATTAATCGAAGGTTTGTTATTTGTCAACAGTATGTTGTTATTCATTATCTTTTGGATATTATGCATGAATTTACATTAGTTTATAATGTTATATTGTATTTGTTCAATTTAAATTTTTTTTTTCATGATTTTTGTATTTGTTCAGTAATTGTTTTTGCACAGAAAACCCTAATATTTATGATTTTTTTTATTTATTATCAAATTCTTAATTTTCAATACAATAGATTATCTTTTGCTAACATGGTTAGTAATATTTTTGTTTTCTTATTATGTACAACCATGTATTGTTCAATACGTTTTCTAATACTATTATGTAATTTATATATGTAGTGCCTGTTAATGATTCCGAAGATGATTCACGTCAAGATTTGTTTTTTCCTGAATGCGATGATTCTCTGAAACCCCGGGTTGGTCTAGTATTTCCTACTTTGAAAGTAGGAGAGGAATTTTATGATTATTATGCTAGTAATTGTGGATTTGAAACTAGAAAATGCTCAATCAGACGAACGAAGGATGGAACGATTTGCAAGAGGTGGATTTATTGCAATCGAGAAGGCTTAAGGGAAAAGCCTGACCCCTTAGCTGTCCATTCAAATAAAAAACGCAATCGATCATCATTTAGAGTTGAATGTATATATGGCCAGAATTATTTTTCATGTGGCATCAGGTGGATTATATTATGTGTATATTATGTTGGATTAAATCATGTCAATGATAATGTTTAATTTTTATTTTTTTATATACTGTAAAATATAGTAGTATATTTTAATAAATAATTTACTTTTTTATCGAGTTATTTATTAATGTTTTATGTACTTTTCAGTTTTCCTAATTTTTTTATCCTTTTATTAACTAATATTAATGGTTAGTTATTAATATATTATTTTATACAAATGTTTTTTTGTAAACAGTAGTGTAATTTTTAATGAATAAGCACTAATTCGTATTGAACTATTGAGTAAATGTGAGCTGTCATTTAATTAGACCTTGTAAATGTGAGTTGTTCACCAAATAATGTTAAGATTTGTATTTCGCCAACCTTGTATTTCGCCGCTGAGCTGAATAATTGTAAAGGAAGAAAACCCTAAAAGAAAATGAATAAGGAAGCAAATCTAAAATGAAAAAACCAAAAATTAGATAAAAAAAGAAATCACCGCCTAAACTATTGAGTAAATGTGAGCTGTCATTTAATTAGGAGCAATTATTTCACCACCTATTTTTGTGGGTTTAGTTGAGACCGTGTAATGCTTAAATTACTCAAAACCCCTTTTATTAGTGTGAACACATAAGGCATTTTTAAGTTAAAATCGGATTAAATAATTCCCAAAAAAAGCTAAACGGTTGGATCAATGTAATCCTATGGTTATTAATTGATCTTAGTCCTTACACTTAAGTGGGGGTCTCATTGGAGTGCACCCCTATATATATATATATATATATATATATATATATATATATATATATATATATAGGGGCGCGCTCCAGTGAGACCCCCTATTTTTCGTGTAACATAAGTACAATGAATAATACATATAATACTAATGAACAAAATGTATATTTAATGAACAAGATGTATATACTGATGAAAAATAAAATTTAAAAAATTCGTAATGAATAAGACATATATACTGATGAACAGGGCCGTATATACTGATGAACAATGCAGTATATACTGATGAATAACAAAATTTAAAATATTCTGCTCCCTCCAGGATTCGAACCCTACGAAAAAAAATCACCCTCCAAATACAATATCAGCCATAGGATTGATAAAATAAACGCACCAGATCATGCCCTAGATCTCACTAAAATTAGAGGGTCTCATTGGAGCGGCCCCCTATATATATATATATATATATATATATATATATATGTGGGCTAAAATAAAAATACATTTTAAAATATAAAATAAAAACTATTTTCAGCCCTTAGATCATCAAGATCTACGGTTCATTCATCACCTTATTCGATGAATTCGTGCTCCAGAGTTTGAATCCCATAGGTAGCTAAAAATTACTTTTTTCGCAATTCATACATTTATAGCACTAATTTATACGTGTTCTATATAGAATTCATACATTTTAACTAGTTCGTATTTTATATTTTAAGAATTGTGTTTATACCATAGCCCACCCCTATACAGGGTTGGGTTTCGGTAGAACCCTTGGGTGGGGCGGGCGGGGGTGGGGATGGGGTGGACGGGGGAAAAAATTGGATTTATCGCATTTTTGTGTGTAAAATTATGCAGGTTTATGTGTAATAATATGCATGGAAAATATGTCAGTTTCATAAATTTTTTAAAAAATAAAAAAAAAATTAATATTCATTTTTTTTACCCCTGCGCATATTTTGCCTTGGAAGATCGTGCGCCACATGAAGAAAGTATGTGGTCCTATTTGGATCTATATACTACCTAAGGGAAGGAGATCTATATGCTCTACTCCATATATATTGATGAGGAGTAAAGTGTACATGTATCCGGAACCTAGCAAAGGACAATTGTCATATCCCGGCTTTTAATCACTGATTAAAGGCTTAATTATTAATAAGTAGGTTTCGGCATCCATTAATAATAAAACTGGTTTGATTTATCTGATGTATTTTAATCGTTATACATGGGTTTTGATGTGCTTAGTTCTTATTAATATTTGAATCCGTTTGAGATTTAAAAATATTTTTATCATTATAGTGCATAAAGTTTAATTACTGGGTTGAGCGATTCCTCTGGCGGAGTGTGATTCCTCTGGCGGAGTGCGATTCCTCTGGCGGAGTGCGATTCCCCTGGCGGAGTGCGATTCCTCTGGCGGAGTGGGATTCCTCTGGCGGAGTGCGATTCCTCTGGCGGAGTGCGATCCCTCTGGCGAGTTTTGATTCCTCTGCTCTGCCGAGTTTGATTCCTCTGCTCTGACGAGTTTTGATTCCTCTGCTCTGCCGAGTTTGATTCCTCTGCTCTGACGAGTTTTGATTCCTCTGCTCTGCCGAGTTTGATTCCTCTGCTCTGGCGAGTTTTGATTCCTCTGCTCTGGCGAGTTTTTCATTTCTCTGCTCTGGTGCGGAACTGACGTGAGAGAGAGAGGAGTCAAAGCAAGTGGATAAACATAGTTAACGGATAAGATATTTTATGCAAATGGATAATTAAACATGTGTTATTTATCCAATACTTGATGGCTAAGTAAATGGGGTTATGTAAATAACACCCTTCTCTTTCATTCCTCATAACAGACGTCCTTTTCCTCTCTCTTTCCTCTTCTTCTCTCTCTTCTCTCTCGACTGTCTTCACCCAATACCTTTGATGAGTTAGTAAAAAGCTTCACAAGCAACTTGTATGCCATAACCACCGATTAAATCAAGCTGAAAACACTTTTAGATCCATAGAACAAAAGCTGGGTTGAAGGTTCGAGCTAGGAATCAAGAAGGTGGAGTTATACTTTTCTCTACACAAATCATAAAAGTAAGCTTCTAAACACATGAATCTACTTATATCTAAGCTTTGTGAGCATGTAAATGGAGGATCAAAGCATGAAAATAACTCCTAATTCAAGCTGGTAAATTTCGAAAATTACTAGGGTTGGAAAGTTGAAGTTCGTGAAGAAAGTGAAAATTGAGTGGTTATATGAGTTCTTGAGCATGCTATGATGTTAAGTGATGGTTTAGATTGATGATTAGAAGTGATGAAATGAGTTTTGGTATGAGTTTGTTGTTGAGAATTATGATGTTATACTCACGTTAGAAATGTTTTTGAAATATATGAGTTTTAAGTACAAATTGGAGAATTTCGTAGGCTTACTGACCTACTGTGATCGATGGTTTGTCGATGTCTAATAGCTTTGAAAGTTTTATAGCAAGTCCCTACATGAGTCTTGAGTACCCTGGTAAAATGTCAAGCCATTCCAACTTCGTTTGATATTTCTTTAAAATACAATACCTAAACTGCACATTACTACCGAGAATTTCAGAGAACAGGGGAAAGAGTCATTCATTTCAGTGGCTTCCTCTGTGATCTAGCTTTCCAAACTTTTATGGTATTAACCTTATTGTGTTAGCTAGAAATCCACCAAAGTTGAGCCCAGTCTGACAACGTTTACTATTTTTCAAAAATCCAAGTTTGCGATTGCTCAAAACTGCCGAACATGGTAGATCGTGGTAAAAAAACGTCATATCTCTCAAACCACTTGGAGTTTCGACTCTACTTTTTTTGAAACTAGACACGAAGATCTTTCTTTTTGTATGAGTCTCGAGTCTAGGAGACTTCGGAGTCAGAACAGATTGAATTTTGAAGTTGAGCCAGTGTAAAATCAGAGCATGTTTTGATGATGTTTGATTGTGATTCTTATGTGCCTTATGTGTTAGTGTTGCCTATGTGTTTGAATGAGATTATACGAGGTATGATGGTTTTTGACTATCTCTAATGGAACGAATTATGGATGCTAGAACCCTAAAACACTAAAATATACCCTAGACACGTAGAATTAGACTTTGTCTTGTGACAATTTTCTTCGCGAACTTACCGACTCTTCATCAATAAAGGTCCGGGCGACAGGAAGTGAAGTCGAAGAAGAAACGACTCCACGCTAGCTTAAGAACGTATGAGGTGGGCATTACTTTTACTATACGTATATAGAGATCCCCTGCGTGACGTAGGCCTCATATACGAATATATGTGCATGACAAGTTTTAACCGTTATTAAGCTTTTATGAAATGCTTATATGTTCAATGCCATTATGAAAATGAAAATGTTTATGAAAATGAAAATGTTTATGAAATGATTGACTGCCAAAAATGTTTATGTTTTTATATGTATCCTATCTGTGTTGGTTCGCCAACTTTAAAGGAAATCCAATTGGGATCCTATGCTAGACAAAGGTCGCTAGCTAGGGTTAACGTGTACACTCATGGAGACCGCGAGTCGCTTGCGACCGGTCTTGGCGTCTGTGGTAAGGAGGCCTGCTTCCCGGCGCGTGACAGAAAAGAACAGATATGGATCATATGAAGGAAAATGATCGGCCGATCGACTTTATGAAAATGAAAGAAATGTTTTAGTAAGCGCAGGCTATTCAAGAAAACCCCTGTGTGTTATTATTGGCAGTTCAATTTATATATGTATGTATGTTATTTTTTTTCGGCTTATGCCACTGGGTATTTTTATACTCAGCCCTGCATGTATTTCTAAATGTGCAGGTTGAGCAGGCGATGGAATGGATCGGTGTTGAGCGGATTCCCTTTTTATGGTCATGTAATGAAACCTTGAGTATGCATCTCCATATGCATAACTCACACGTTTTTCCGCTGCAAACACTCTGACTTATTTATCGGTTCTACTTGAACTTATTACTACTTCAGCTTGTTTAATTTCCATTTGAGGTCTAGTCGTTATGGCAAGCTCGTTTGTAAACTACCCAAGCGGTTATATATATATATATCACTAGTTTGTTGTTGTTAATATTGATTACTTAACAAACCCCCTTTAGATTCAATTTTACATTGTTCACCCCACATACGTGGGTTCATAAGACACCGCTCAACACTCCATTGCATCGTGCTCAATCAAGGAAAGAAGGTAACTATAGTTCAATGTTTTAAAGATGTTATTGTTCTAAGATGTTTTATGAATATGTTTATGTAAAGAGCATGCTGTGATGAAATGTTGAATGATTTGCCTTTCATGACATATCATTGCAGTTATGATGTTATGATATGAAGAATGATAGAGAATTGACACATGCTTTTCCAGAAAACATAGATTGCTGTAAGTGGCATGATCACTATTCTAAAAGAACATAGACTACTAGATTAGTAGGATATCTCTACAATCTAGATTCTTAAGGTAATGATTTAGAAGAATGAAAGAGGAATGAAAAGACATGTACGCGTTGAAGGAAAAGCACGGAATGATAATACAAGACGAATTCAAGGCAAACACTGCATCAAGGGTTTGAGCATAGTCTCTACGTTCGAATGTTTACATGCGACGGAACATCAAATTGACTTTTACTACACGATAGATATTATGAATAGTTGTCCACGGCTTTCTAAGATCGGGACGATGTTTCCCGTGTGACTGGGAGGTGATGATGTTGGACCTGGCCAGTCCACATGATCCAAATCTCAATAGACGTCTTTTGGATTGAAAACCCATGTGTTTCAACAGTTTCTACAACACCTTGCTTGTTGATGTAATGATTTTGAGCCTTTCAACTTTTGAGTTGTTATAGTATGTTTCCTTGATGGATAAAACTAAGAAGTATTAGTATACTGACCTAGTATATCACCCAAACCATAACTTTGCAAATTGATTAGTATGATAGTATGACCCTTATAGATTATTATTGTTACCGTTGTACTACACATCATAAGTTATTGATGATCGTCTTGGTCTTTGAAGCACACAATGCCTCCCAGAAGAGCCCCAAGAAACAACATGGGTGCAGGAAATGAACCCCCACGAAGGGTTGAAGAACTTTTTCTTAAACAGAGCCCGCCAACATTCAACGGGACCGGCAACCCGACTGATGCCGAAATCTGGATTAGGGCGATGGAAAGGATTTTCGACTTTCTTCATTGCACTGATCAAGAGAGACTCTCTTGTGTTGCATTCCAACTCACTGGGTCGGCAGATTTTTGGTGGGAAACCAAGAAGAGGACAATGACCCCCGAACAACTGGAAAACCTGACTTGGGAAGACTTCAAGATGGAGATTTATGATAAATACATCCCCAAGAGCTACAGAAAGAAGAAGGAGATAGAGTTTTTCAATCTAAAGCAAAACAAGATGTCCGTGACGGAATACGATCGCGCATTCTGCGACATGTCTCGCTATGCCCCTCATTTGATCGACACTGATGAAAAGATGGCCGAGAAGTTTCGTTCAGGCCTTAGGCACGAGATCAAGATGGCACTTGCTAGTCATGGTAATCTCACCCACTCTGAGGCACTTAGCAGAGCTCTGGATGTTGAGGCAGCTATGCCTGAAGACCGCTCAACCCAGACTCAAGCTCCGGGAAACAACGATCGTGGGAAGAGAAAATGGGAAGGCAACAACAACAATAATAGGGGTTACTACAACAACCAAGATAACAAGAGGCCATGGCAAGGAAATATGATGCCACAAGGGCAGTGGCAAGGACGACCAGTCAATCCAGGATCAGCTGGAAACAATCAGGGCCAGCTCAGGGCACCTTTGTGTCCCAAATGCTCCAAGTCACATCACGGCATATGCTTGGCTGGTAGCAATACCTGCTTTAAGTGTGGCCAAAAGGGCCATTTTGCCAGAGACTGCCAAGGAAAACCACAGGGAGGAATGAGAGGGCCGAATCAGCCAGGCCAAGTACAACCACTCAGGGCTATTCAAGGTCAACAGCTACTCTATCCATCACCACAACAACAGCATCGACCTGTGGCACGTCCACCGCAAATTTCACAAGCAAGAGCCTATGCCCTGCACAAGAATAAGCAAGAAAACAACCAAGGGAATTTGGCAGGTATGGGCACATTACTCGACACACCTGTTATACTTCTGTTCGACACAGGTGCCTCGCATTCTTTTATTGCAAGTGCATGTGTAAAAACTTTAAAGCTCCAACCTGAAAAGACTAATCAGGACTTGAGAATTTCTTCACCAATAGGAGGGATGGCAGTAGTAACACATGCTTGCTCGAACCTAGAGCTAACCATAGGATTGTTTAAGGTTATAGCGAATAACTTACACGTCATATCGATGGAGGACGTTGATATAATCCTGGGGATGGACTGGCTAGCGGAGAACTATGCCACGATATTGTGTCAAGAACGGAGAATCGCTTTCCACTTTCCAGGAAGGGACGCTTTAAGTTTCCACGGAATATGCAGAAGGAACAGAGTGCCGATTATTTCAACTTTACAGGCAAGAAAGATGATGAACAAGAAAGATTGCCAAGCCTTCCTCGTATACCTGAACGGGGAAGTTGAGACCGAAAAGACAATGGAAGATGTAGAGATCGTGCGGGATTTTCAAGATGTTTTCCCAGAAAATTTGCCAGGTTTACCACCTGACAGACAAGTAGAATTCACCATCGATCTAGAGCCAGGAGCAGCGCCGGTATCAAAAGCACCGTACAGAATAGCTCCGAAGGAATTGGAGGAGTTGAAGATCCAATTACAAGAGTTGCTGGACCTAGGCTTCATCAGGCCTAGTGTGTCCCCATGGGGAGCGCCGGTGCTGTTTGTCAAGAAGAAAGATGGCACCTTGAGGTTGTGCATCGATTATCGAGAGCTGAACAAGCTAACGCTTAAGAACAAGTATCCATTACCCAGAATCGATGATTTATTCGACCAACTCAAGGACGCGAGTGTTTTCTCCAAAATCGATTTGAAGTCTGGGTATCATCAATTAAAGGTTAGACATGAAGATATACCCAAAACGGCATTCCGAACAAGATATGGTCACTACGAGTTCGTAGTTGTGCCGTTCGGACTAACAAACGCGCCAGTTGTATTCATGGACCTCATGAACAGAGTATTTCATCCTTATTTGGATAAGTTCGTCGTGGTGTTTATTGATGATATTCTCGTCTACTCCAGGAATGAAGAAGAACACAGGGAACATCTGAGAACTGCGTTGCAAACGCTAAGGGATGAATGCCTTTATGCCAAATTCAGCAAATGTGAGTTTTGGCTCAAAGAAGTTACATTTCTGGGACACATTGTGTCTTCAGAAGGTATCAAGGTGGACCCCGCCAAAGTGGAAGCAGTACAAGGGTGGAGGTCGCCAACTACCCCAAACGAGATCAGAAGTTTCTTGGGATTGGCTGGCTATTATCGAAGATTTATTGAGGGATTTTCCAAGATAGCAAGGCCGATGACGCAGTTGCTCAGGAAAGGAATTAAGTACAATTGGACTAACGAGTGCGAAGAGAGTTTTCAACTGCTCAAAGAGAAGCTAACTACGGCGCCAGTGCTAACAATTCCGGAACCAGACAAGGAGTATGTGGTCTACACGGATGCATCAAAGAATGGACTAGGATGCATTTTGATGCAGGAAGGCAAAGTGATTGCATATGCATCGCGGCAACTTAGGCCACACGAATTGAATTATCCGACCTATGATCTGGAGCTAGCGGCGGTAGTGCACGCACTAAAAATCTGGAGACATCATCTATATGGTGTCAGGTGTGAGATTTACACCGATCACAAAAGTCTAAAATACTTTTTCGAGCAGAAGGATCTCAACATGAGACAGCGAAGGTGGCTCGAATTAGTGAAAGACTATGATTGTGGTATAAATTATCACCCAGGGAAGGCAAATGTAGTAGCCGACGCGTTGAGCCGCAAGGTCCCATCGAAACTGGGATACATCCTTACAAAGGAAGAAGAGCTCATACGAGATTTTAATAGGATGAGATTAGAGGTGATAAAACCACCTGCTACAATAGCGGGGGTGGTCGCGATTATACCGAATTTGAGGAAAATGGTGGTAGAAGCTCAGAGGAAAGATGAAAAGTTGGAGAATTTACGAGTAAAGATAAGAGAAGGAAATCTCAAGAACTATCACGAAGAAGTCGATAATGCTATTTTCTTTGAAAAGAGAATATGCATCCCTCATGATGAAGAACTCAAAAACAAGATCATGAGCGAAGCCCATGACACTCCTTATGTTGCCCACCCAGGAAGCACTAAGATGTATCAAGATCTAAAAGAGAATTTCTGGTGGGAAGGAATGAAACGAGATGTGGCTTTATTCGTTGAAAAGTGCCTAATCTGCCAATAAGTAAAGGCTTTACACCAACGACCTTACGGTGAGTTACAACCTTTGGAGATTCCAGAATGGAAGTGGGACGATATTGCAATGGACTTTGTTACAGGATTGCCAAAAACAAGACGGGGTAACACGGCGATATGGGTCATTATTGACAGACTCACGAAAAGTGCACACTTTCTGCCTATCCCTATCACGTATGGATCAGATAAGTTGGCCCAACTCTATATCAAGGAGATCGTGCGTTTACATGGGGTGCCGAAGACAATCACGTCCGACAGAGACTCTAAGTTTACCTCCAGATTCTGGATAAGCTTGCAAAAGGAATTGGGGACAAGGTTGAATTTCAGCACAGCTTTCCACCCGCAGACCGACGGTCAGTCCGAAAGGACAATTCAAACGCTAGACGATATGTTAAGGACTGTCGTACTAGATAGAGGAGAAGATTGGGAGCGTGTGTTGCCACTAATCGAATTTGCTTACAACAACAGCTATCAAGCAACTATCGCCATGGCACCTTATGAGGCGTTATACGGGAAGAAATGTAGATCGCCGCTTTACTGGGATGAAGTGGGCGAGAGAAGAATCTTGGGGCCAGATACAGTAGGCGAGATGATTGAAATCGTCCGTCAGATTCGACAACGTATTAAAGAGGCCCAGGATAGACAAAAGTCTTATGCCGACAAACGTCGAACCGACTTACAGTTTGAGTGTGGGGATAAAGTCTTTTTGAAGGTTTCTCCCTCTAAAGGGATTACAAGATTTGGCGTAAAGGGTAAGCTTAGACCCCGTTTTATAGGACCCTATGAGATCCTAGGAAGGGTGGGCCCCGTAGCTTACAGGCTGGCGTTGCCGCCAAACCTTGGCAATGTGCATAATGTGTTTCATGTGTCGCAGTTGAGGAAATATGTTTATGATCCAAAGCACGTGATCCAAAGAAACGACGTTATTCTTAGCCCAGATATGAGCTATGAAGAGAGACCCGAATCTATTCTAGATCGGAAACTTCAGGTACTAAGGAATAAGTCGATACCCTTAGTAAAAGTCCTTTGGAAGCACCATGATCAAGAAGAGGCGACATGGGAACTCGAGTCTAGCATGAAGGAGAAGTACCCAGAATTATTCCCTGAGGTACAAATTTCGGGACGAAATTTCTTTAAGGGGGATAGTATGTCATATCCCGGCTTTTAATCACTGATTAAAGGCTTAATTATTAATAAGTAGGTTTCGGCATCCATTAATAATAAAACTGGTTTGATTTATCTGATGTATTTTAATCGTTATACATGTGTTTTGATGTGCTTAGTTCTTATTAATATTTGAATCGTTTGAGATTTAAAAATATTTTTATCATTATAGTGCATAAAGTTTAATTAGTGGGTTGAGCGATTCCTCTGGCGGAGTGTGATTCCTCTGGCGGAGTGCGATTCCTCTGGCGGAGTGTGATTCCCCTGGCGGAGTGCGATTCCTCTGGCGGAGTGCGATTCCTCTGGCGGAGTGTGATTCCCCTGGCGGAGTGCGATTCCTCTGGCGGAGTGGGATTCCTCTGGCGGAGTGCGATCCCTCTGGCGAGTTTTGATTCCTCTGCTCTGCCGAGTTTGATTCCTCTGCTCTGACGAGTTTTGATTCCTCTGCTCTGCCGAGTTTGATTCCTCTGCTCTGACGAGTTTTGATTCCTCTGCTCTGCCGAGTTTGATTCCTCTGCTCTGGCGAGTTTTGATTCCTCTGCTCTGGCGAGTTTTGATTCCTCTGCTCTGGCGAGTTTTTCATTTCTCTGCTCTGGTGCGGAACTGACGTGAGAGAGAGATGAGTCAAAGCAAGTGGATAAACATAGTTAACGGATAAGATATTTTATGCAAATGGATAATTAAACATGTGTTATTTATCCAATACTTGATGGCTAAGTAAATGGGGTTATGTAAATAACACCCTTCTCTTTCATTCCTCATAACAGACGTCATTTTCCTCTCTCTTTCCTCTTCTTCTCTCTCTTCTCTCTCGACTGTCTTCACCCAATACCTTTGATGAGTTAGTAAAAAGCTTCACAAGCAACTTGTATGCCATAACCACCGATTAAATCAAGCTGAAAACACTTTTAGATCCATAGAACAAAAGCTGGGTTGAAGGTTCGAGCTAGGAATCAAGAAGGTGGAGTTATACTTTTCTCTACACAAATCATAAAAGTAAGCTTCTAAACACATGAATCTACTTATATCTAAGCTTTGTGAGCATGTAAATGGAGGATCAAAGCATGAAAATAACTCCTAATTCAAGCTGGTAAATTTCGAAAATTACTAGGGTTGGAAAGTTGAAGTTCGTGAAGAAAGTGAAAATTGAGTGGTTATATGAGTTCTTGAGCATGCTATGATGTTAAGTGATGGTTTAGATTGATGATTAGAAGTGATGAAATGAGTTTTGGTATGAGTTTGTTGTTGAGAATTATGATGTTATACTCAGGTTAGAAATGTTTTTGAAATATATGAGTTTTAAGTACAAATTGGAGAATTTCGTAGGCTTACTGACCTACTGTGATCGACGGTTTGTCGATGTCTAATAGCTTTGAAAGTTTTATAGCAAGTCCCTACATGAGTTTTGAGTACCCTGGTAAAATTTCAAGCCATTCCAACTTCGTTTGATATTTCTTTAAAATACAATACCTAAACTGCACATTACTACCGAGAATTTCAGAGAACAGGGGAAAGAGTCATTCATTTCAGTGGCTTCCTCTGTGATCTAGCTTTCCAAACTTTTATGGTATTAACCTTATTGTGTTAGCTAGAAATCCACCAAAGTTGAGCCCAGTCTGACAACGTTTACTATTTTTCAAAAATCCAAGTTTGCGATTGCTCAAAACTGCCGAACATGGTAGATCGTGGTAAAAAAACGTCATATCTCTCAAACCACTTGGAGTTTCGACTCTACTTTTTTTGAAACTAGACACGAAGATCTTTCTTTTGGTATGAGTCTCGAGTCTAGGAGACTTCGGAGTCAGAACAAATTGAATTTTGAAGTTGAGCCAGTGTAAAATCAAAGCATGTTTTGATGATGTTTGATTGTGGTTCTTATGTGCCTTATGTGTTAGTGTTGCCTATGTGTTTGAATGAGATTATACGAGGTATGATGGTTTTTGACTATCTCTAATGGAACGAATTATGGATGCTAGAACCCTAAAACACTAAAATATACCCTAGACACGTAGAATTAGACTTTGTCTTGTGACAATTTTCTTCGCGAACTTACCGACTCTTCATCAATAAAGGTCCGGGCGACAGGAAGTGAAGTCGAAGAAGAAACGACTCCACGCTAGCTTAAGAACGTTTGAGGTGGGCATTACTTTTACTATACGTATATAGAGATCCCCTGCGTGACGTAGGCCTCATATACGAATATATGTGCATGACAAGTTTTAACCGTTATTCAGCTTTTATGAAATGCTTATATGTTCAATGCTATTATGAAAATGAAAATGTTTATGAAAATGAAAATGTTTATGAAATGATTGACTGAGTTTATGTTTTTATATGTATCCTATCTGTGTTGGTTCGCCAACTTTAAAGGAAATCCAATTGGGATCCTATGCTAGACAAAGGTCGCTAGCTAGGGTTAACGTGTACACTCATGGAGACCGCGAGTCGCTTGCGACCGGTCTTGGCGTCTGTGGTAAGGAGGCCTCCTTCCCGGCGCGTGACAGAAAAGAACAGATATGGATCATATGAAGGAAAATGATCGGCCGATCGACTTTATGAAAATGAAAGAAATGTTTTAGTAAGCGCAGGCTATTCAAGAAAACCCCTGTGTGTTATTATTGTCAGTTCAATTTATATATGTATGTATGTTATTTTTTTTCGGCTTATGCCACTGGGTATTTTTATACTCAGCCCTGCATGTATTTCTAAATGTGCAGGTTGAGCAGGCGATGGAATGGATCGGTGTTGAGCGGATTCCCTTTTTATGGTCATGTAATGAAACCTTGAGTATGCATCTCCATATGCATAACTCACACGTTTTTCCGCTGCAAACACTCTGACTTATTTATCGGTTCTACTTGAACTTATTACTACTTCAGCTTGTTTAATTTCCATTTGAGGTCTAGTCGTTATGGCAAGCTCGTTTGTAAACTACCCAAGCGGTTATATATATATATATCACTAGTTTGTTGTTGTTAATATTGATTACTTAACAAACCCCCTTTAGATTCAATTTTACATTGTTCACCCCAAGTCATAACCCCGGTTAACCCGTCATTGGGATAGTGGGCTGTGACAACAATGGTCAGAGCTGAAAGTTAGCAGAGTAGAACCATTCCAATTAACACTCTCTGAAGAGTCGCACTCAGCGGAAGTATAAGCAGACTTTTAATGGTGTTTCTACTAAGTGAACGGTCAGCGCTGCTAGACTTGACTGTACTGGAGTATGTCCGCACTGCACAACAGATAGAATCCGACAAACCACTGACACATCCGCTAGCTATCCGCGCCCAATACAGACATTTGCACTTAACCAGGGATAATTCTGCTCAGGGGGTGGGCAGAGCTGGAAACACGACATGATGCAATAACGGCAGCGCTGCATTTCAGATAAAGGACTGACAAGATACTGACATATCAGAAAGTTGTTTGTACGGGATTGTTCTCCTAACTACCCTAGAGCACGTACGACCCTATAAAAGACCTTTCTACCTTCCTTGTATACCTTATAAATAAGATTTTGCCCTTCATTGTAAGATTCACGCAAGATGAAATACAATACTTTTGCTCTCTTCTCCTATATCTCTGCTTAAACCCATCGACATTCATAAACAGATGAAACATCCTACTCTTAACTTTACAACACAATTAATGAACACATCATATATATATATATATATATATATATATATATGGTTCTATTGAGAAGTTGATTTTCGTAAGAAATGAGATTAATGAACATATCAATAAATTTTTTGAACATACCAATATAACTGATGAACATACAAATCTATTTAATTTGTTAAAAAACACGCCACCGCCAGGGATCGAACCCCAAACCAAACGCGCGTTATAAGAATTAATTGACATGTTCATCAAAATATATTACTTTTTCACACCTATTTAGATTGCTTCTCACATCTCAACATATTTGTGCTTATCAGTTGAACATTTTCCTATATATATATATATGGGAGGGCTACAGTATAAATATTTTTTAACATATAAAATACGAACAAGTTAAAGTATATGAATTCTATTTTGAACATGTATGAATTCTCTGTGTAAATGTATGAATTGCAAAAAATACATTTTTTGCTACATATGACATTCAGACGTGGGACCATGAATTCATCCAATAAGGTGATGAATGAACCGTAGACCTTGATGATCTAAGAGGTGAAAATGGTTCCTATTTTATATTCTAAGAGGTGTTTTTATTTTAGCCCCTCCCCCCCACACGCACACAGATATATATATATATATATATAGGGCAAAGATCTATAGAAACGCAAATATAGACAGAGAAAGGAGACAGAATCTCAGCCGTTGATCTTATCTAATCTAACGGTCAGTGTTCGTTTGTTCAACGTTCAACGCGGATTTGTGTTGAACATGAACAACCATCAAATCCCCTAGCCCCCAAAAGTCAACAAATCATTTTATACGTTCAACAACATTAACTGTCATGTTCAATGTTTTTATTTTGCATTCAATACCTTTTGTTTCTGTAGAATGCAACCCTATATATATATATATATATATATATATATATATATATATATATATTGGCCAAGGTTCAATTGAGAATGCATAAATGTAGTGAGAAATGAAAAGTAATCTTAATTTGTATATGTATATTTTTTTTCCGCTCTTTGTTCTTTGTTTCCTTTTTTGGAGGTTTACTGTGGGCGAGTACTCTTTTTCCTTTATAGGGTTCTCCCCATATGGGTTTTCCTATAAAGGTTTTAACGAGGCTCGGCCCTTAGTCTGCCCCGTTGTGCTTTCAAGGCTTCTTTACGTTTCTTTTTTTTCTCTTCTTTTTTCAATATAGCCGTTATTTAATACTCCCTCCGTCTCACAAAAACATGAACGTTTTTCCATTTTGGGGTGTCTCACAAAAACATGAACCTTTTGTCACAGCCCACTATCCCAATGACGGGTTAACCGGGGTTATGACTTGGGGTGAACAATAAGAAATGGAAATGGACAATTACTTAACATTAAAGTATATGGAAATGTCACTCATAGATAAAATGCTAGGATCATATATGATTATTTGGATACTTATAAAACATACACATAAATGTGAACTGATTAAGGTGGGTTACCCAATAACACGTATAACAACTTCATAACATAGAGCTATCCTAATCAAAGTGCTTTGCAGCGGAAAACGTGTGAGATATACATATGAAGATGTATACTCAAGGTTACATTTCTTGAAATGTCAAAGGAACACCCGCTCAACATCATTCCATTCCATCAACTGCTCAACCTGCACATTTAGAAATACATGCAGGGCTGAGTATAAAAATACTCAGTGGGCATAGCCGAAAATACATTCATGCATACATATATAAATTGAACTGCCATAACAGTAACACACAGGGGTTTTCTTAAATGACCTGCGCTTACTAAAATATTTCTTTCATTTTCATAAAGTCGATCGGCCGATCATTTTCCTTCATATGATCCATATCTTTTCCTTTCTGTCACGCGCCGGGAAGGAGGCCTCCTTACCACGGACGCCAAGACCGGTCGCAAGCGACTCGCGGTCTCCATGAGTGTACACGTTAACCCTAGCTAGCGACCTTTGTCTAGCATAGGATCCCAATTGGATTTCCTTTAAAGTTGGCGAACCAACACAGATAGGATACATATAAAAACATAAACATTTTTGGCAGTCAATCATTTCATAAACATTTCATTTCATTTCATAAACATTTCATTTTTATTTCATAAGAGTCATTTATCATTTGGGCATAATAATAAACTGAAATTAACAGTTAAAATCATCTCATGCATATATTCGTATAAGAGGCCTACGACACGCAGGGGATCTCTATTTACGTATAGTAAAAGTAATGCCCACCTGGTTAGGCAAAGCCTGAAGATCATAATCACTTATAAACCTGTCTTGGGAAAGCAGCGCTAATCCCCCTGGTCACAAAGCCTACAAGAAATTCTATTCTTAATAGGTCTCGTGAAGCTAATCTTAATTCATGGTGTTGTGCTTATTATTTTATGATTCACTTAGCCGGGTTTTCAAAATTTAGTAAATAAATAATTGAAAACTAAATTCTTGAGTTAAGGACACCAACAATATCCTTACTCGATTTTTCTTAAATAATTGGAATTATAATTAAAACCAATTAAATACTTTTATTGCAAAATAAATGCAATTTCATGTCATGCTTAGCATTTATTAAGTAATTTACTTAAAATATGCACATAATAATAATATAATATTATTATGCAAATTAAAAATAATTAATCAAACTTAATAAGTCTAATTAATTAAAATAGTGTATCTCCTTTAAATAAAAATCTGCATAAATCCAATTAAATTAATAATTGGGCAGCCCATGATTTAAAATAATTAGAGGCCCACTGACAAAAATAACTCTACTCATTTAAAACACATGGCCCAAACTTTCTTCTCTTTTTATTTTAAAGAAGTCGGCCCAGCTGAAATTTTGAAAACCAAGGCCCAAAACTAAACCCAACACCCCAAACCCTTTTCTCCTTCTTTTCTCCCTTCAAACAAACGCACACACCACACACATCGCAGCTGCGCAGCATCCTTCCCATCTCACTCTCTCTTCTCTCTCCATTCACGCCAAAATCTCTCTCAAAGCTCGGCCGCCGCAGTCTCTCTTCCGGCGAATTCACGGCTGGAAGGCTGCCGTCTCTCTCTCTCCCTCGAATCTCCTCCGGTCTCCCCCTACCGCTGCCAAGCCGCGGCCGCGTCTCCGGCGAAGGGCGTCATCTCTGGTCACTTCTCCCTTGAATCCCCCTTGGCGACGACGAGCGCCGCCGCCTCCCTCGGTCTCTCTCTCGGCGACAGCAGCAGCCGGAGCCACCGTCGCCGACACCCTCAGCAATACCCAGCCCAGACCACCTCTCTCTCTCCAGCTGTGGCCGGGCAGCAGCGGCACCACCATCGCCGCCCTCAAATTCCCAGCGAGTAGCAGCCACCAAGCTGCACCCCATTCCCTTCCTTCTCTTCTCCCTCGTCTCCGGCAGTGGCGAACCTCCACCACCACCACGCACGCCCTCATCTCTCATGCTCCATCCTCGGCCGGACAACAACGGCGGAGCCGCCGCCGAGCCCTAGCCTCCCTCTGCCTCTCGACTCTCTCAGCCCGCAACCACACCGAGACCGACTGAGTTCGACGCTCAACAACAAGAAACGAGACTCAAATACACAAAGAATTCCCTTCTCTTAAAGTTTGATTCCCAGATTTTGTACTGAGCACTTGAAATCATTTGTTCATTTATATATATACCAACATATAATGCACATTTATGAATGAGTTGGCTACCATGTAACATGATTCTTTTTTTTTTTTTAATTGTGATTGATTAGCTAGACTGAAAATATGATGCCTTAATCATGCATAAAAATGAATTAGTCAAGGGAGTTAGTTCATAGATGAAAACCTTGAGGGTTAATGATGGTTGGTGCTTGGTGCTTGGTGGCTTCTTTTGTGCGTTCTTGCCTTCTTGAATGCAGATGAGAAGAATGCAACATGTCTTTTGTGTAGAATGAGTAAAGTCTCTTTGGTATGAGTAAAGTCTCCATGATTTGATATAATTGAGATATGGCAGAGAGGTGTGGAGAGTAGGTGGGAGAAGGGAGGGAGTAGGTGGGTGTAATAATAGGTATTGATGGTAAGGGTTGAAAAAGTCATGATGATGATGGCAGTAGAGTGGCGGATAGGAGTTGTAGGGTGTAGGTGATTTGATAATTAAAAAGTTTTCAGGGTTGTATTATGAAAACTGTAATAATCATTCAGTGTTCGCTAAATAAAATAGTTCGTATAAATGATCGATGCTCAATTAAATAAATATGCAATGCATATAAATTTAATAACTAAATATTTACAAAAGCTTTTGTAAATCATTTTTGTTGGAATTAAAATAAATTCTTTTTCTCAATCCGGCGTGAATCATCTTAAATCTAAGTTTAAAATCTACTCTAAATTTAGCTAGGGAAAAGCGGGGCGTTACATTCCTCCCTCCTTATAAAAATTCCGTCCTCGGAATTGCATATCTGGTATTCTATCTTGTGATACTAGTCATTCGTTTCATTCATCTCTTTTGTGGCCTTTTCCATCCTGTGATGGTTCCACTACATGACGAGAACAATATTATTGCCTCGTAAAACTTGAATCTTGCGATCAAGTATCTGGACTGATTTCTCATCACAACTTAGGTCCTGGCTAGGACTACTTTATCTTACTTAATCACATGCTTTCTTAATTGCGAGGTGCTATACGTATTGTATACATCCACAATGCTTGGTGGCAGAGCCAACTTATAGGCTACAAAGGCCTAACTTATCTAGGATCTCAAAAGGTCCTATATAACGGGGTCGTAACTTGCTCCTCTTTCCAAAACGTATAACTCCCTTTGAGGGAGAGACTTTGAGGAAAACTCGATCCCCAACATTAAATTCTAATTCCGATCGGCGTTTATCGGCGTAAGACTTTTGTCTATCTTGAGTTTCTTTGATTCTTTGCTTGATGTGGTCGACCTGCTCAACCATCTGTTGGACCAGTTCAGGACCTAACAACATTCTTTCACCCACTTCATCTTAGTAAAGTGGTGAACTACCTTAATTGTTTCCTTCGTCCTAAGTCACCTTCTCAGATTTGACTAGGGAATTCTAATATCAAACTTTTCTCATCATCTTGGTAACTTTCACTTAAAGATTAATGGCACTCCTTCTGCCATGTAAACTCATTTTCTCATTTCCAAATGATTATTTAATGGGGGTTTCTAAGTTTCCATTGTGGTGGCGTTCCAACTTTATTCTTGCTGTAGCTTCTGGCACTTTAGTCAAAGCATTCACTCTCTTAGCTTGAGCCTACTAGCCTTGGGGTTGGGTTATACCTTAAGTTTAGTTCTAGTGCTTTCCTTCCATTTCCTTTTTCTTTACCTCCATCTTGAGGTGGTGTACATATCTTGTTTGTGCGTGAACTTTTTCCTTCTCCAATTTGTTGTAGTGACTCGGTGGTGAGAGTCTCGTTCATTGCTTGTTCCTTCATAATATCTCCTTAGTTTACTAGGGAAATTGAAAATCTCATGCCGCGATTCATTTACGAACTTCTTTACGCATTTCTCATTATTCATTTATAAATGACTTAAATAAGCATTTTAAACTCCATTAAAAAGGAATTGATTTAAAACATTTTAATCCTTTTAAAATCCATACTCATAAAGCCTTAACTCATGCTCTATCTCATAGTCTATCTCTTTACTCAACTCTATATGAACTCTCCACTCATCTCAAATCCTTAAGTTCAAGGATAGGTTTCAAGAAAATCATGGTACTAAGTCTCGATTTATCTCTCATATAAGGCTCGTCTAATCTCATTCAACACATAGATAACACAATCACATAAGGCACATAAGAAAACACAATCAAACATTATCAAAACATACTCTGTTTTTACACTGACTCAACTTCAAAATCTAACCTGTTCTTACTCTGACACCTCCTGGACTCGAGACTCATACCAAAAGAAAGATCTTCGAGTCTATTTTCATATAAAAAAATATAGAGTCAAAAACTCCAAGTATTGTAGGAGATATGACTGTCTTACTACAGTTTACCATATTCGGCAGTTTTGAGCAATCGAAAACTTGGATTTTTGAAAAATAGTAAATGTTGTCAAACTGGGCTCAAATTTTGTGGATATCTAGCTAACACAATAAGGTTAATACCATAAAATTTTGGAAAGCTAGATCACACAGGAAGCTACTGAAATGAATGACTCTTTCCCCTGCTCTCTGAAACTCTCGGTAGTAATGTGCAGTTTCGGTTTTGTATTTTATAAAAATAATAGACGAAGTCCAATTGACTTGAAATTTTACCGATGTTCTCAAGACTCATGTAGAGACTTGGTATTAAAATTTCAAAGCTTTTTGACATTGAAAAAAAAACGTCGATCACAGTAGGTCAGTAGGCCTACGAAATTCACCAAAATCTCATCTCAAACTCTTAAAATACTCAACTCAACATTCCTTCAAGGAAACTCATTAAAGCTCATTTTAAACACATATAACACTCACAAACATTCAAGCACAAAATAATGCTCATCATACTCAAATCTTGACTCTCTTCTTACATCATAACCTCAAATCTCTAGTAAAACGTTTCAATGAACGCATCATTAAAATTCTCTTCTCATTTTCATGATCAAAATTACTCAAATACTCAAACACGATCTCATTCATCATATAGATCATTATACACATATAGATTCCCTTTTATCATGTACTAAACTCTAATGAAACTTCATGTATCATCATAAAACTCTTAATAAAACATGACAAACTTTCACATAATGGTCATAAAGCAATTAGACCTCATTTTATCAATCATCGACTTCTCAAAATATGAAAACTCAAAAACTCATATAAACTAAACTAAGTCAAAAATTTTCTTAGCCAACAAAAGACTTACTCAAACATAATTATACACTAATATCATGCTCAAATACATATATCTTAAGCCAAAATCACTTTAATAACACATAGGCAAAAAGTCCTAATTTTTATTAAACTAAACTCTTTTGAAAATATCACTAATCATGTATAACCTATTGATCAAATCATAGATCTAACATCCTAGGTTACCAATTAGCACAAATCAACATCATAAAACAAGATCACATATAGATACACATGTATGTCATCTTCTTCCTCAAACTAACACTTTTCATTTTTCACCTCTCAACCTCAAGCTTCAATCTCATCCATCATTAATCATCTAAATCATCTCATAAACTCAAATCCATCATCAATACATCAATTGATCCATAGGATCTCAACATCCCAATTTTAGGTAAACTAACCTAATAGGAAAAATCTATATCTCATGGCTAATCATCAAGATATTCATATATATTAACTCAATAATCATCAATCATCATATACCTCAAGCCAATTCAAGAAAACAAACAACAAAATTTCGTAAGGTTTCAAGCCCCTAATTTTCGAAAATTTCATAGAAATAAGTTGGGTGTTTTTCTTGCTCAATCATGATCATATACTCACATATAACATCATACAATCTAGATCTATAAAAATAAGAATCACTTACCCAAGATTAAACAAAGATCAAAGTTTTCCTTTCTCACTCTTCAAACCAAACCCCACGGTCCTCTTGAAATCTTCAAGAATTGAAAGGTGTTTATGTTGATTTGGTGGAGGATTTGATCTTGATGTGAACTTGGAAGCTTTGGTGATTCATCTATGGTGATCTTTTGGAGCAAAATCGGAAGAGAGGGAGAGAAATTGAGAGTGGCCGAATGGTGAAGAAAATGAGGGAAATGAAGTGAATTTGTCTTGCTTAGGAAGGATGATTGGAGACCAAACTCTATTCACCATTTAATACTTGTCCCCCCTATACACTAATCCCTTCCCTTCATCTTCATACCACACGTCCACTTCAAGTAAGGCTAAGGAAATTAATCACATGCTTATTAGATTAAAATAATCATGTGTGTGTAAGGTTGTGTGGTCTAGAATAAATCATGCATTAAGCTACATTAACAAAATCATAAAAGACTAATTACTAATTAATGCAATGCTATAACACAAAACTATTGTGACCAATATTTAAAATAAATATGGCACTAATATTAGTGCACTCACTCAATTATAATATTCCTCATCATAGGAAAAATGATTTGAAAATATTTTGTTTGGAAAAATTTTCATAAACCGGCATTCTTTGATTTCTCGGTAAAAATAAATTGCACTTGCTTTGAAAACTTAATTAAAATTCCAAGTGCTAAGGTTATCAAATAAAAATCATAATAACTTGCTCACAATGACATACGTAACAAAACTCACATAATCAATCAGTCACGTAATTTCACATAATATCACGTCAAAGCAGTCGGTAAACACAGACAAACTAGACGTCTCTCCGACCGATTTTTTTTATCAAGTTTTTTTTTTTTATCAAGGTTTTTCACTCTTTCTTTCTCGACTCTATTTCCAACTCATTATTCCTATTTTCTTAATAGGACAGTCAATCTCTCTGACATCTCAGTATTCTCAATAGTGTTAAGACACTATCTCACAACATAGGGAATAGTACGGGGTGTTACATGTACTATCAAATTTAGATAAAATTCATGACTTCATGCATAATTTAAAATTCATGTGGCTCATATAAATACACTTAACTCACCAATTAAAACTTATGCACCACATTTATAAAATTTTCCTTTAACTAAGCACATTAAAACACATATATAATGATTAAATCACATCAGATAAATCAAACCAGTTTTTATTATAAATGGATGCCGAATCCTAATTATTAATAATTAAGCCCTTAATCAGGGATTAAAAGTCGGGGTATGACATACTATCCACTTTAAAAGAAATTTCGTCACGAAATTTGTACCACAGAAAATAATTCTGGGTACTTCTCATTCATGCTAGAATCGAGTTCCCACATCGCCTTTTCTTGATCATAGTGCTTCCAAAGAACTATTACTAAGGGTATCGACTTATTCCTTAGTACTTTAACTTTCCGATCTAGAATAGATTCGGGTCTCTCCTCATATCAATTGGATTCCTAATTCCAATTTATATACACGAGATTTACTTGAGAATAAGTTCCCTCGTCCTTTTTCGGCGGTTCATTTTTCTCCTACCTCATTCCTAGGGCTCATCTACGGGGTATTCTTTTTTCCAAAGACTAAAATAGTCATCAACCCATTTCTTGTTACCTATCACATGAATAACACTTTCCTATGAATTTATCTTAAAACTATCATAGACCAATTAACTTAAGTCCTCGTACTCGAACACTATATTACGGTCTTAGCTTGGACTCTGAATTTCTATCATAATGAGTGGTCGATATCATTTATAGGACAAAAACTAATCTCAACCAATCACAATGAGACACAATTATATGAAGTCATAGTTTGGGTAGTATACTACATCGGTAGACTAACATTTCTTGGTCTTATCAAACAAGGGGATCTATTATGACAACTCACGAGTTGCAAGGCTCAAACTCAACACAACATCAAAACAAGGTGTTGTAGAAATTGTTCAAGAGAATCAAAAGAATGACCAGAGGGTATGAAATGATTAACTACTAGGTCGAACAAAATGACCTCGAGTATGAACCCATCTGGCTTTTCAACCGAAAGTTGAAACACATGGGTTTTCAACCCAAAAGACGTCTACTGAGATTTGGATCATGTGGACTGGCCAGGTCCAACATCATCACCTCCCAGTCACACGAGAAACATCGTCCCGAACTTGAAGGGCCATGAACATACTATACATAACAAAACATAAGTTCATTATGACAATTAAACTTATCTTAAGGTTCCCTATCCTATTGATCTCAAACCCCAAACCTCTCTTAAGACATATACACACAGACATACGTACACAGGCAAAATACTCTATTCATAAAATCTATCCTGTAGCAAAAGTCGATTTGATATTCCGTCGTACTTGAACATTTGAACGTAGAGACTATGGTTCAACCTTTGATGCAACGTTTACCTTGAATTCGTCGCGTATCGTCATTCTGTGTTTTTCCTTTACCTCGTACATATCTTTCCATTCCTCTTCGTAGTTCAAAAGAATCATTGTTTTCTTGAGGGAGCTGAAATGCTCTAAGTTCTCTTTCATTCTTCTACATCATCACCTTAAGAATCTAGATTGTAGAGATATCCTACTAATCTAGTAGTCTATGTTCTTTTAAAATTGTGATCATGCAACTTATAGCAATCTATGTTCTCCGGGAAAACATATGTCAATTTTTCTATCATTCGTCTGATCATAACATCATAGATTGCGAAAATATGCCATGAAAGGCAAAACATTCAACATTTCATCATAACCTGCTCTTCACATAAACATATTCATGAAGCATTTTAGAACATTAACATCTTTAAAACGTTGAAACTGCAGTTACCTTTTTTCCTTGATTGAGCACGATGCAATGGAGTGTTGAGCGGTGCCATATGAACCCGTGTAAGTCTAAAGAATCAAACTAGACTCGACTCTTTAGAATAAGGTTTCTAGGGTCAGAGCGAACGAACCGCTCTGATACCACTCTGTCACAGCCCACTATCCCAATGACGGGTTAACCGGGGTTATGACTTGGGGTGAACAATAAGAAATGGAAATGGACAATTACTTAACATTAAAGTATATGGAAATGTCACTCATAGATAAAATGCTAGGATCATATATGATTATTTGGATACTTATAAAACATACACATAAATGTGAACTGATTAAGGTGGGTTACCCAATAACACGTATAACAACTTCATAACATTGAGCTATCCTAATCAAAGAGCTTTGCAGCTGAAAACGTGTGAGATATACATATGAAGATGTATACTCAAGGTTACATTTCTTGAAATGTCAAAGGAACACCCGCTCAACATCATTCCATTCCATCAACTGCTCAACCTGCACATTTAGAAATACATGCAGGGCTGAGTATAAAAATACTCAGTGGGCATAGCCGAAAATACATTCATGCATACATATATAAATTGAACTGCCATAACAGTAACACACAGGGGTTTTCTTAAATGACCTGCGCTTACTAAAATATTTCTTTCATTTTCATAAAGTCGATCGGCCGATCATTTTCCTTCATATGATCCATATCTGTTCCTTTCTGTCACGCGCCGGGAAGGAGGCCTCCTTACCACGGACGCCAAGACCGGTCGCAAGCGACTCGCGGTCTCCATGAGTGTACACGTTAACCCTAGCTAGCGACCTTTGTCTAGCATAGGATCCCAATTGGATTTCCTTTAAAGTTGGCGAACCAACACAGATAGGATACATATAAAAACATAAACATTTTTGGCAGTCAATCATTTCATAAACATTTCATTTCATTTCATAAACATTTCATTTTTATTTCATAAGAGTCATTTATCATTTGGGCATAATAATAAACTGAAATTAACAGTTAAAATCATCTCATGCATATATTCGTATAAGAGGCCTACGACATGCAGGGGATCTCTATTTACGTATAGTAAAAGTAATGCCCACCTGGTTAGGCAAAGCCTGAAGATCATAATCACTTATAAACCTGTCTTGGGAAAGCAGCGCTAATCCCCCTGGTCACAAAGCCTACAAGAAATTCTATTCTTAATAGGTCTCGTGAAGCTAATCTTAATTCATGGTGTTGTGCTTATTATTTTATGATTCACTTAGCCGGGTTTTCAAAATTTAGTAAATAAATAATTGAAAACTAAATTCTTGAGTTAAGGACACCAACAATATCCTTACTCGATTTTTCTTAAATAATTGGAATTATAATTAAAACCAATTAAATACTTTTATTGCAAAATAAATGCAATTTCATGTCATGCTTAGCATTTATTAAGTAATTTACTTAAAATATGCACATAATAATAATATAATATTATTATGCAAATTAAAAATAATTAATCAAACTTAATAAGTCTAATTAATTAAAATAGTGTATCTCCTTTAAATAAAAATCTGCATAAATCCAATTAAATTAATAATTGGGCAGCCCATGATTTAAAATAATTAGAGGCCCACTGACAAAAATAACTCTACTCATTTAAAACACATGGCCCAAACTTTCTTCTCTTTTTATTTTAAAGAAGTCGGCCCAGCTGAAATTTTGAAAACCAAGGCCCAAAACTAAACCCAACACCCCAAACCCTTTTCTCCTTCTTTTCTCCCTTCAAACAAACGCACACACCACACACATCGCAGCTGCGCAGCATCCTTCCCATCTCACTCTCTCTTCTCTCTCCATTCACGCCAAAATCTCTCTCAAAGCTCGGCCGCCGCAGTCTCTCTTCCGGCGAATTCACGGCTGGAAGGCTGCCGTCTCTCTCTCTCCCTCGAATCTCCTCCGGTCTCCCCCTACCGCTGCCAAGCCGCGGCCGCGTCTCCGGCGAAGGGCGTCATCTCTGGTCACTTCTCCCTTGAATCCCCCTTGGCGACGACGAGCGCCGCCGCCTCCCTCGGTCTCTCTCTCGGCGACAGCAGCAGCCGGAGCCACCGTCGCCGACACCCTCAGCAATACCCAGCCCAGACCACCTCTCTCTCTCCAGCTGTGGCCGGGCAGCAGCGGCACCACCATCGCCGCCCTCAAATTCCCAGCGAGTAGCAGCCACCAAGCTGCACCCCATTCCCTTCCTTCTCTTCTCCCTCGTCTCCGGCAGTGGCGAACCTCCACCACCACCACGCACGCCCTCATCTCTCATGCTCCATCCTCGGCCGGACAACAACGGCGGAGCCGCCGCCGAGCCCTAGCCTCCCTCTGCCTCTCGACTCTCTCAGCCCGCAACCACACCGAGACCGACTGAGTTCGACGCTCAACAACAAGAAACGAGACTCAAATACACAAAGAATTCCCTTCTCTTAAAGTTTGATTCCCAGATTTTGTACTGAGCACTTGAAATCATTTGTTCATTTATATATATACCAACATATAATGCACATTTATGAATGAGTTGGCTACCATGTAACATGATTCTTTTTTTTTTTTAATTGTGATTGATTAGCTAGACTGAAAATATGATGCCTTAATCATGCATAAAAATGAATTAGTCAAGGGAGTTAGTTCATAGATGAAAACCTTGAGGGTTAATGATGGTTGGTGCTTGGTGCTTGGTGGCTTCTTTTGTGCGTTCTTGCCTTCTTGAATGCAGATGAGAAGAATGCAACATGTCTTTTGTGTAGAATGAGTAAAGTCTCTTTGGTATGAGTAAAGTCTCCATGATTTGATATAATTGAGATATGGCAGAGAGGTGTGGAGAGTAGGTGGGAGAAGGGAGGGAGTAGGTGGGTGTAATAATAGGTATTGATGGTAAGGGTTGAAAAAGTCATGATGATGATGGCAGTAGAGTGGCGGATAGGAGTTGTAGGGTGTAGGTGATTTGATAATTAAAAAGTTTTCAGGGTTGTATTATGAAAACTGTAATAATCATTCAGTGTTCGCTAAATAAAATAGTTCGTATAAATGATCGATGCTCAATTAAATAAATATGCAATGCATATAAATTTAATAACTAAATATTTACAAAAGCTTTTGTAAATCATTTTTGTTGGAATTAAAATAAATTCTTTTTCTCAATCCGGCGTGAATCATCTTAAATCTAAGTTTAAAATCTACTCTAAATTTAGCTAGGGAAAAGCGGGGCGTTACATTCCTCCCTCCTTATAAAAATTCCGTCCTCGGAATTGCATATCTGGTATTCTATCTTGTGATACTAGTCATTCGTTTCATTCATCTCTTTTGTGGCCTTTTCCATCCTGTGATGGTTCCACTACATGACGAGAACAATATTATTGCCTCGTAAAACTTGAATCTTGCGATCAAGTATCTGGACTGATTTCTCATCACAACTTAGGTCCTGGCTAGGACTACTTTATCTTACTTAATCACATGCTTTCTTAATTGCGAGGTGCTATACGTATTGTATACATCCACAATGCTTGGTGGCAGAGCCAACTTATAGGCTACAAAGGCCTAACTTATCTAGGATCTCAAAAGGTCCTATATAACGGGGTCGTAACTTGCTCCTCTTTCCAAAACGTATAACTCCCTTTGAGGGAGAGACTTTGAGGAAAACTCGATCCCCAACATTAAATTCTAATTCCGATCGGCGTTTATCGGCGTAAGACTTTTGTCTATCTTGAGTTTCTTTGATTCTTTGCTTGATGTGGTCGACCTGCTCAACCATCTGTTGGACCAGTTCAGGACCTAACAACATTCTTTCACCCACTTCATCTTAGTAAAGTGGTGAACTACCTTAATTGTTTCCTTCGTTCTAAGTCACCTTCTCAGATTTGACTAGGGAATTCTAATATCAAACTTTTCTCATCATCTTGGTAACTTTCACTTAAAGATTAATGGCACTCCTTCTGCCATGTAAACTCATTTTCTCATTTCCAAATGATTATTTAATGGGGGTTTCTAAGTTTCCATTGTGGTGGCGTTCCAACTTTATTCTTGCTGTAGCTTCTGGCACTTTAGTCAAAGCATTCACTCTCTTAGCTTGAGCCTACTAGCCTTGTGGTTGGGTTATACCTTAAGTTTAGTTCTAATGCTTTCCTTCCATTTCCTTTTTCTTTACCTCCATCTTGAGGTGGTGTACATATCTTGTTTGTGCGTGAACTTTTTCCTTCTCCAATTTGTTGTAGTGACTCGGTGGTGAGAGTCTCGTTCATTGCTTGTTCCTTCATAATATCTCCTTAGTTTACTAGGGAAATTGAAAATCTCATGCCGCGATTCATTTACGAACTTCTTTACGCATTTCTCATTATTCATTTATAAATTACTTAAATAAGCATTTTAAACTCCATTAAAAAGGAATTGATTTAAAACATTTTAATCCTTTTAAAATCCATACTCATAAAGCCTTAACTCATGCTCTATCTCATAGTCTATCTCTTTACTCAACTCTATATGAACTCTCCACTCATCTCAAATCCTTAAGTTCAAGGATAGGTTTCAAGAAAATCATGGTACTAAGTCTCGATTTATCTCTCATATAAGGCTCGTCTAATCTCATTCAACACATAGATAACACAATCACATAAGGCACATAAGAAAACACAATCAAACATTATCAAAACATACTCTGTTTTTACACTGACTCAACTTCAAAATCTAACCTGTTCTTACTCTGACACCTCCTGGACTCGAGACTCATACCAAAAGAAAGATCTTCGAGTCTATTTTCATATAAAAAAATATAGAGTCAAAAACTCCAAGTATTGTAGGAGATATGACTGTCTTACTACAGTTTACCATATTCGGCAGTTTTGAGCAATCGAAAACTTGGATTTTTGAAAAATAGTAAATGTTGTCAAACTGGGCTCAAATTTTGTGGATATCTAGCTAACACAATAAGGTTAATACCATAAAATTTTGGAAAGCTAGATCACACAGGAAGCTACTGAAATGAATGACTCTTTCCCCTGCTCTCTGAAACTCTCGGTAGTAATGTGCAGTTTTGGTTTTGTATTTTATAAAAATAATAGACGAAGTCCAATTGACTTGAAATTTTACCGATGTTCTCAAGACTCATGTAGAGACTTGGTATTAAAATTTCAAAGCTTTTTGACATTGAAAAAAAACCGTCGATCACAGTAGGTCAGTAGGCCTACGAAATTCACCAAAATCTCATCTCAAACTCTTAAAATACTCAACTCAACATTCCTTCAAGGAAACTCATTAAAGCTCATTTTAAACACATATAACACTCACAAACATTCAAGCACAAAATAATGCTCATCATACTCAAATCTTGACTCTCTTCTTACATCATAACCTCAAATCTCTAGTAAAACGTTTCAATGAACGCATCATTAAAATTCTCTTCTCATTTTCATGATCAAAATTACTCAAATACTCAAACACGATCTCATTCATCATATAGATCATTATACACATATAGATTCCCTTTTATCATGTACTAAACTCTAATGAAACTTCATGTATCATCATAAAACTCTTAATAAAACATGACAAACTTTCACATAATGGTCATAAAGCAATTAGACCTCATTTTATCAATCATCGACTTCTCAAAATATGAAAACTCAAAAACTCATATAAACTAAACTAAGTCAAAAATTTTCTTAGCCAACAAAAGACTTACTCAAACATAATTATACACTAATATCATGCTCAAATACATATATCTTAAGCCAAAATCACTTTAATAACACATAGGCAAAAAGTCCTAATTTTTATTAAACTAAACTCTTTTGAAAATATCACTAATCATGTATAACCTATTGATCAAATCATAGATCTAACATCCTAGGTTACCAATTAGCACAAATCAACATCATAAAACAAGATCACATATAGATACACATGTATGTCATCTTCTTCCTCAAACTAACACTTTTCATTTTTCACCTCTCAACCTCAAGCTTCAATCTCATCCATCATTAATCATCTAAATCATCTCATAAACTCAAATCCATCATCAATACATCAATTGATCCATAGGATCTCAACATCCCAATTTTAGGTAAACTAACCTAATAGGAAAAATCTATATCTCATGGCTAATCATCAAGATATTCATATATATTAACTCAATAATCATCAATCATCATATACCTCAAGCCAATTCAAGAAAACAAACAACAAAATTTCGTAAGGTTTCAAGCCCCTAATTTTCGAAAATTTCATAGAAATAAGTTGGGTGTTTTTCTTGCTCAATCATGATCATATACTCACATATAACATCATACAATCTAGATCTATAAAAATAAGAATCACTTACCCAAGATTAAACAAAGATCAAAGTTTTCCTTTCTCACTCTTCAAACCAAACCCCACGGTCCTCTTGAAATCTTCAAGAATTGAAAGGTGTTTATGTTGATTTGGTGGAGGATTTGATCTTGATGTGAACTTGGAAGCTTTGGTGATTCATCTATGGTGATCTTTTGGAGCAAAATCGGAAGAGGGGGAGAGAAATTGAGAGTGGCCGAATGGTGAAGAAAATGAGGGAAATGAAGTGAATTTGTCTTGCTTAGGAAGGATGATTGGAGACCAAACTCTATTCACCATTTAATACTTGTCCCCCCTATACACTAATCCCTTCCCTTCATCTTCATACCACACGTCCACTTCAAGTAAGGCTAAGGAAATTAATCACATGCTTATTAGATTAAAATAATCATGTGTGTGTAAGGTTGTGTGGTCTAGAATAAATCATGCATTAAGCTACATTAACAAAATCATAAAAGACTAATTACTAATTAATGCAATGCTATAACACAAAACTATTGTGACCAATATTTAAAATAAATATGGCACTAATATTAGTGCACTCACTCAATTATAATATTCCTCGTCATAGGAAAAATGATTTGAAAATATTTTGTTTGGAAAAATTTTCATAAACCGGCATTCTTTGATTTCTCGGTAAAAATAAATTGCACTTGCTTTGTAAACTTAATTAAAATTCCAAGTGCTAAGGTTATCAAATAAAAATCATAATAACTTGCTCACAATGACATACGTAACAAAACTCACATAATCAATCAGTCACGTAATTTCACATAATATCACGTCAAAGCAGTCGGTAAACACAGACAAACTAGACGTCTCTCCGACCGATTTTTTTTATCAAGTTTTTTTTTTATCAAGGTTTTTCACTCTTTCTTTCTCGACTCTATTTCCAACTCATTATTCCTATTTTCTTAATAGGACAGTCAATCTCTCTGACATCTCAGTATTCTCAATAGTGTTAAGACACTATCTCACAACATAGGGAATAGTACGGGGTGTTACATGTACTATCAAATTTAGATAAAATTCATGACTTCATGCATAATTTAAAATTCATGTGGCTCATATAAATACACTTAACTCACCAATTAAAACTTATGCACCACATTTATAAAATTTTCCTTTAACTAAGCACATTAAAACACATATATAATGATTAAATCACATCAGATAAATCAAACCAGTTTTTATTATAAATGGATGCCGAATCCTAATTATTAATAATTAAGCCCTTAATCAGGGATTAAAAGTCGGGGTATGACATACTATCCACTTTAAAAGAAATTTCGTCACGAAATTTGTACCACAGAAAATAATTCTGGGTACTTCTCATTCATGCTAGAATCGAGTTCCCACATCGCCTTTTCTTGATCATAGTGCTTCCAAAGAACTATTACTAAGGGTATCGACTTATTCCTTAGTACTTTAACTTTCCGATCTAGAATAGATTCGGGTCTCTCCTCATATCAATTGGATTCCTAATTCCAATTTATATACACGAGATTTACTTGAGAATAAGTTCCCTCGTCCTTTTTCGGCGGTTCATTTTTCTCCTACCTCATTCCTAGGGCTCATCTACGGGGTATTCTTTTTTCCAAAGACTAAAATAGTCATCAACCCATTTCTTGTTACCTATCACATGAATAACACTTTCCTATGAATTTATCTTAAAACTATCATAGACCAATTAACTTAAGTCCTCGTACTCGAACACTATATTACGGTCTTAGCTTGGACTCTGAATTTCTATCATAATGAGTGGTCGATATCATTTATAGGACAAAAACTAATCTCAACCAATCACAATGAGACACAATTATATGAAGTCATAGTTTGGGTAGTATACTACATCGGTAGACTAACATTTCTTGGTCTTATCAAACAAGGGGATCTATTATGACAACTCACGAGTTGCAAGGCTCAAACTCAACACAACATCAAAACAAGGTGTTGTAGAAATTGTTCAAGAGAATCAAAAGAATGACCAGAGGGTATGAAATGATTAACTACTAAGTCGAACAAAATGACCTCGAGTATGAACCCATCTGGCTTTTCAACCGAAAGTTGAAACACATGGGTTTTCAACCCAAAAGACGTCTACTGAGATTTGGATCATGTGGACTGGCCAGGTCCAACATCATCACCTCCCAGTCACACGAGAAACATCGTCCCGAACTTGAAGGGCCATGAACATACTATACATAACAAAACATAAGTTCATTATGACAATTAAACTTATCTTAAGGTTCCCTATCCTATTGATCTCAAACCCCAAACCTCTCTTAAGACATATACACACAGACATACGTACACAGGCAAAATACTCTATTCATAAAATCTATCCTGTAGCAAAAGTCGATTTGATATTTCGTCGTACTTGAACATTTGAACGTAGAGACTATGGTTCAACCTTTGATGCAACGTTTACCTTGAATTCGTCGCGTATCGTCATTCTGTGTTTTTCCTTTACCTCGTACATATCTTTCCATTCCTCTTTGTAGTTCAAAAGAATCATTGTTTTCTTGAGGGAGCTGAAATGCTCTAAGTTCTCTTTCATTCTTCTACATCATCACCTTAAGAATCTAGATTGTAGAGATATCCTACTAATCTAGTAGTCTATGTTCTTTTAAAATTGTGATCATGCAACTTATAGCAATCTATGTTCTCCGGGAAAACATATGTCAATTTTTCTATCATTCGTCTGATCATAACATCATAGATTGCGAAAATATGCCATGAAAGGCAAAACATTCAACATTTCATCATAACCTGCTCTTCACATAAACATATTCATGAAGCATTTTAGAACATTAACATCTTTAAAACGTTGAAACTGCAGTTACCTTCTTTCCTTGATTGAGCACGATGCAATGGAGTGTTGAGCGGTGCCATATGAACCCGTGTAAGTCTAAAGAATCAAACTAGACTCGACTCTTTAGAATAAGGTTTCTAGGGTCAGAGCGAACGAACCGCTCTGATACCACTCTTGTAACGACCCAACTTCCCAAACAAAAGAAATAAGAAAATAATGTGATATAAGCAGATCAATTATGAAGATTTACCCAAAAGGATTAGGTATCTGTGTTTCGAAGAGATTAATAAAATAAAGATAAAATAAAATAAAATAAATGAATGGGCATTGAGCGACATAATCGATTAACAATATTCAACTTTCCAGGAGCGCATAAGTTTAGTTTCGTGACTCTGATCATAATCAAATATGGCTTCACTAATTGAAATATGAATTAAGTGTCTAAGCTCAACAAAATATTATTTTATCATATAATAGAAGTTCTGAGTTTAGGGGATTGAAAGACAAGATAGCAAGCTAGTCGTTAGCGGAAGTGAAATACGAAGCGGATCCCTAACTTCGGCTCAACCCCATCTGCACCAGCTGATCAACCTGAAAATATTTGAAAATATTTTGGGCTGAGCACTAGTGTACTCAGTGGGTTATGCAGTTTATAAATATTTTATGAAATACTTAAATAGAGCAGTTTATCCAATATCATAATCATAACTCAGAAGGTTTTAAAAATAGAAATCCACTTCTAAGCATGACAAAACATTTTTCTCATTAAGTGGCGCGCCATGTGACGTTTGATTGTTACTCGCTGCTTATGATCCCGGACCTCTAGCCACCGACGGATCGCTTTCTTTTCTCCCATTTATCAATCTCGGGACGCACCCGGTCAGATCAATAATCATATTTGTGCTTCGGAACACATCCAGACAAGCACCCTTATAACGTCTGCTTAGCTTCGTTAGTGCCCAAATGGCGATCAACCCATTGAGCAACTAACCTTGTGTACACAATCCTCATCTAACGTGTTAGGTCAAATGAGAATCTCGATCGATGCTTATGCGAGCATTAAACAGTACAGAACGCACATAAAAATATTTATATTGGATAAACAATTAACTTTCATGAAATATCAGAGCTTATATAACTCAAGATACATTTGTAAAATAAAGCCCACCTGGATAGGCAAAGCCTGAAGATCATACACATATAAACCTGTCTTGGGAAAGCAGCGCTAACCCACTTGGTCACAAAGCCTACAAGAAATTATATTCTTAATAGGTCTCGAGGTATCATTCTAATTTCTAAGTAAATGGAATCGCTAACTATTGATACACTTTGCCCGTTTTAATAAACTCCTTGAGTGAATTCATAAACTTTTAATACATAATTAATAACTTAATAAATTTAAAACTTATAAAATAATTAATAATTTAAAAATATAAATCCTTAACCTTGAAAGAAAATTAATAAAATTTATTAAAACATTTATAGGCCCAAAATAATAATTAAAGATTGTATCAAAATATAAGAACATAAACTTATAGAGAAATAATAAGACTAGTGAACATACTTGCAGATCCAATTAAAAGAAATGCAGCCCATCTTCAAAATAATGAAGCCCAAGAAGAATAGAATAAACAAGTCCAATTCCAAAGCCCAAATGAGCCCCTTTCTCTCTCCCTTTAACCAATCGGACCTCTCTCTCTTCTACTCACTCTCGATCTCTCCAGAACACGCTCAACACATACGCGGCGCTTAGCGTCGCCGCCTCTTCCTTTTTCCCCGGCGAAGGGCGCCGCCTTCGGCTCCGTCACCCCTCTCTTTCTCTCCTTTCCTCCCTTCACTCTCTCCTTTCTAACTCACCGTCCTTCCCCCTCTCTCATCCAGTCACGCCGCTACCCCTCTTCCCGATGAGATCGTCGCCGGCCACCACCCTTCCCTCGCTCGTCGTTCTCCCTCTCTCACCATTCTCCCATCTGCCTCTCCCTTTCTCGTGCCCGTGTCTGAAGGCAGATGGCCATGGAGGAAACGCCACCGCCGTCGCTCGTCTGCCTCGGCCGAGTTCAGCGGCGTCGGGTGCCGCCTCGCACCGTCCTGCCTCGAACCGCGCCGCCTCCCCTGCCTTCACCGTGAGCAGCGACGGGCTGCCACCACCCATGCGGCGCCGGCCGCTGCAGCATCGCCCAGCATCGGGCCTCCGACAACCGTCCCCTCTCTTCCTCACTCATTCCCAAATCCAAAGGCAGCAAAAAGAAATTCTCAGATTTGTAAAGTTTTGATTTTTGGTGCATTGGTCAAGGTATTTCTTTAATAGAAACAGTTGGGTATTTGGATTTCGTGTGTTAATCTTTTGTGATAATCCAGCTGGAATCTTGATTGAGAAATAGAAAGAGTTACTATGTTGATTGCTTCATACTGCTGCTTGAGGAAGTGATTCTGGCGGTGGAAGAGCATAAGAAAAGTTGGGGTAATTTATGAAGCTGGAACGATTGACGTGGTTGAAACAAAGCCAAAGTTTTTGGGAATAGAATATCAAATTGTGAAAAATATCTTGCACAGTTAAACTTGGAGAGAAAGGAAAATATTTCAGTTTCTTACAATCACACACGCATGTTTCGATTCCTCACATTGATCTCCAAATTTTGGGCCAGGGTTGATCTCACAAATTTTTGGGCTGGAGGCCCAAGAAAATTTTAATAACTCACAAATAAATATTATTAGGCTTGAGGCCCAATAAAAATAAATAAATAGCTAAATAATTAAATAAAATATATGTATATACTTGTGAAAATATTTTTCATATACCTTAATAACGGGCTCAAGGTCTTTGATCAATAAAATAATAGTAATGAACTTCAATTTATAAAAATCCCTTTGAAATAATATAATTTATTAAATGTCGGGCGTGTATCAATAGTATTCTAATTTTAATGGTCTTCTATATTTCTTATGAAAAGGACGGGATGTCACATACCTCCCTCCTTAAAAAAAATTTCGTCCCCGAAATTTACATACCTTGGTAATTCAGTTCGGGGTATTGAGCTTTCATTTTCTCTTCTAATTCTCATGTTGCTTCTTCTATCCAATGGTGGTGCCAAAGCACTTTAACCAGAGGGATTTGCTTGTTTCTTAGAACTTGAACCTTTCGGTCAAGTATTTGTACGGGCTTTTCCTCATAGCTCAAGTCTTAGACTAGAACTACTTCATCATTCTTTATTACGTGCTTTGGACCAAACACGTACTTTTGTAATTGCAAAACGTGAAACACATTGTGCACATTCCCAATGCTAGGTGGTATTGCCAACCTATAGGCTGCATTCTCATTCTATCTAGAATCTCAAAAGGTCATATATAGCAGGGTCACAATTCACCACTACTTTCAAAACGAATAACTCATTTTGTAGGGAAAATTTTGAGAAATAGTCAATCCCCAACATTGAATTCTAGTTCAGTTCTTCGTGTATCAGTATATGATTGTTATCTATCTTGTGCTTCTTTGATCTTCTGCTTAATCTGGTCAACTTTTTCGATCATCTGCTAAACTAGTTTTGGTCCTAACAGCTTCGTTCGCCTACTTCATCCCAGTAAAGTGACGATCTGTATTTTCGCCCATATAGTGCCTCGTAAGGGGCCATTCTAATTGTTGTCTGGTAGCTGTTGTTGTAGGCAAATTCTACGAGAGGTAGTAGGTCCTCCCAATCTCCACATTTGTCTGCAACAATTGCTCGAAGTATGTCTTCTAATATCTGAATTGTTCGCTCAGATTGGCCGTCTGTTTGGGGGTGGTATGTTGTGCTGAATTTTAGTTTGGTGCCCATTACCTCCTGCAAACTTTTCCAGAATCTTAATGTGAATCTGGAGTCACGATCAGATGTGATTGATACTGGTACACCGTAAAGGCGCACAATTTCTTTGACATATAACTTTGCAAGCTTTTCCATCCCAAAGGTCATTTGCATGGGAAGGAAATGCGTTGTCTTCAACAGGCGATCTACAATTACCCAAATGGCATTGTTTCCACGCGCTAATTGTGGTAAGCTTATCACAAAATCCATGTCGATATGTTCCCACTTCCATTCGGGAATTGGTAGTGGTTGCAATGTCCCATATGGTTTCCGGTCTAGTGCTTTGACTTGTTGGCATGCAAGGCACCGTTCTACGAATAGTGCTATATCTTTCTTCATTTGCTTGGTAGCAATGACTCAATTGTGAGAGCTCCGCTCAGTGTTTGTGCATAAGTGAGACCTCCCTGACTTGTTAAGGAAATCGATATCTCATGACGAAATCTGTTCCTAAACTTTTCCGCGCATTTCTCGTCAGTATCCAATAGGAGTTGAGCATATCGTAGCAGTTGGTTGAAAGTCCTGCCATACTCAGTCGTCATTCCAGCCCTCTGCCCCAGGTTCCAGAACTCATCTGTTTCTCTGTCGGTAATATTCTAGTATGTATTTCTCATATAACTCTGCCTTAAAGTCATTCTCGGTGAAATTCTCCTATTGCTTTGATTTACTTCTCGGCATCTATAGGATCACCTAAACCGTCTGGTGCTACTTGTGGTGCAGGCTCATCAGGGACAATTACTCGTCGTCGTCCACGTCTTCTTATTGTCGTATCCATGATGTGGTTTAAAGGTTCAATTGGTTAATAGGGCTTAACAATCATATGTGAATCAATCATGAGACTATGCGTGCTACGTGAAAGAAAATTTGAACAACACGCATAAAGTATGAATAAATTATTGATATATATGCCTCAAGAGAGGACTTTCATAATATTCAAAATAATAGTGCCCCTCAAAAAGGTTCTTTTAGTTAATAAGATTGAACAACTTCAGATGTAAACTAACCATAATAAATAAGCGTGTTACGGGAAGAAAAGTTTGAATAACACGCGTTAAAGCATGATCAAAACACTTATGTATCATATGCCTCAAAAAAAAGACTTTCAGTATAATGAATATAATAGAGTACTCCAAGTGTTTAGGTAGTACGAGAATTTATTAAATGAATTGGGGTGTCTAGGCAAGGTATAGGTAGGTTGTGGACGAGTTCAACCTTGCAGTCAAAAAGTGAGGTGTTCTTATCAAAAGTAAGGTTATTCTAAACAATTGTCGCCACTACTAAACTAATAATGTATGCAGGCAATTGCTCTCTCATGAATCTCTTGTGATAGCTTCCTCAATATTGTTCTTAGGACCCTCTCCTGATGTCAATGGCCTTGGCTTGGTGCTCTTAGTCAGCTGCGGAAAATCGTAAATCACTAATCTTGCGCATATGTTGGTTGTCCCTGTTTTTCATTCATTAGAGAAAGGTGTTGCACGAGTCTTATTGATGATTTGATGTCTAATACTCTTCCCTTGCATGCATTCATCCTGTGTGTCGTGATTCTACTACGAAATCCCTCAGAAAATTCTATAGCTTCCCGATTTAGCTATGGAGCTTCTCTTCATACTGTTCTTGCAAGTACGTTGGGGTCCAATGCTTGCGAAATTTCTCGCCTGTTTTGTCCATCTATAAAGAAGAACCAATATCATTCAACCCGAAATAGCGCAAGGCTAAATCTAACTAAGTTTCTCTGTTCTATGGGCATCATAGGTATTCTGAAAGCATTTTATGTTCTTCAAGATTCTATACCTCATCATTCTAAAGTTCTCTAGACAAAAGTCTAGTTCATATGGATCGAAATCCTGTCATAGCATTAGCTAATGCACCTCTAACTATGGGGTAAATCATACTCTTATAAGCTCATAGCTTTAGTTGACTGAGTCAACCTACTCATAACTGTCAAGTCAAAAAGGTCATAAATAACCTAAGTTGACAAATAGTGTCATTTATGCCATCTGAAATATTTTTTAACATGCACGAAGTAAAAAAAATCATAACATATCTTTAATCATAAATGATTCATAGAATCAATCATAAACAACAAATCTTTTCTCTTTCAACATGCTTATGTGAGCTCAAAGAGACTCATCATAATATTCTTCTTCTGAAAATAGATCACGTGGGCTCGGAGAGTCCCATCATGACTACATACTTTGCTTCTTGTAAGGACTCATTGGTCCAAAAAAATGATACTCTTCTTTCTTGGCATAAACATTAACTCTTTGCATTTGTGAATCCTTCAAGCATTTCACAAGGTAATCTTTTTGCGCGCCCTTTCTTGGAATAAAATAATTTACTTGAAAAAATTTAAAACGTACCTTTGTTGATCAGGCAGTGAGACGGTGAGCTGAGGGTTACATAAATGCTAAGAAGTCTAGAGGTACTATTCTAGACTCGAAATAATTTAACTAGCGGTAGTCAGAGGCACGAAAGAAAACTTGTGCTCTGATACCACTTGTAACGACCCAACTTCCCAAACAAAAGAAATAAGAAAATAATGTGATATAAGCAGATCAATTATGAAGATTTACCCAAAAGGATTAGGTATCTGTGTTTCGAAGAGATTAATAAAATAAAGATAAAATAAAATAAAATAAATGAATGGGCATTGAGCGACATAATCGATTAACAATATTCAACTTTCCAGGAGCGCATAAGTTTAGTTTCGTGACTCTGATCATAATCAAATATGGCTTCACTAATTGAAATATGAATTAAGTGTCTAAGCTCAACAAAATATTATTTTATCATATAATAGAAGTTCTGAGTTTAGGGGATTGAAAGACAAGATAGCAAGCTAGTCGTTAGCGGAAGTGAAATACGAAGAGGATCCCTAACTTCGGCTCAACCCCATCTGCACCAGCTGATCAACCTGAAAATATTTGAAAATATTTTGGGCTGAGCACTAGTGTACTCAGTGGGTTATGCAGTTTATAAATATTTTATGAAATACTTAAATAGAGCAGTTTATCCAATATCATAATCATAACTCAGAAGGTTTTAAAAATAGAAATCCACTTCTAAGCATGACAAAACATTTTTCTCATTAAGTGGCGCGCCATGTGACGTTTGATTGTTACTCGCTGCTTATGATCCCGGACCTCTAGCCACCGACGGATCGCTTTCTTTTCTCCCATTTATCAATCTCGGGACGCACCCGGTCAGATCAATAATCATATCTGTGCTTCGGAACACATCCAGACAAGCACCCTTATAACGTCTGCTTAGCTTCGTTAGTGCCCAAATGGCGATCAACCCATTGAGCAACTAACCTTGTGTACACAATCCTCATCTAACGTGTTAGGTCAAATGAGAATCTCGATCGATGCTTATGCGAGCATTAAACAGTACAGAACGCACATAAAAATATTTATATTGGATAAACAATTAACTTTCATGAAATATCAGAGCTTATATAACTCAAGATACATTTGTAAAATAAAGCCCACCTGGATAGGCAAAGCCTGAAGATCATACACATATAAACCTGTCTTGGGAAAGCAGCGCTAACCCACTTGGTCACAAAGCCTACAAGAAATTATATTCTTAATAGGTCTCGAGGTATCATTCTAATTTCTAAGTAAATGGAATCGCTAACTATTGATACACTTTGCCCGTTTTAATAAACTCCTTGAGTGAATTCATAAACTTTTAATACATAATTAATAACTTAATAAATTTAAAACTTATAAAATAATTAATAATTTAAAAATATAAATCCTTAACCTTGAAAGAAAATTAATAAAATTTATTAAAACATTTATAGGCCCAAAATAATAATTAAAGATTGTATCAAAATATAAGAACATAAACTTATAGAGAAATAATAAGACTAGTGAACATACTTGCAGATCCAATTAAAAGAAATGCAGCCCATCTTCAAAATAATGAAGCCCAAGAAGAATAGAATAAACAAGTCCAATTCCAAAGCCCAAATGAGCCCCTTTCTCTCTCCCTTTAACCAATCGGACCTCTCTCTCTTCTACTCACTCTCGATCTCTCCAGAACACGCTCAACACATACGCGGCGCTTAGCGTCGCCGCCTCTTCCTTTTTCCCCGGCGAAGGGCGCCGCCTTCGGCTCCGTCACCCCTCTCTTTCTCTCCTTTCCTCCCTTCACTCTCTCCTTTCTAACTCACCGTCCTTCCCCCTCTCTCATCCAGTCACGCCGCTACCCCTCTTCCCGATGAGATCGTCGCCGGCCACCACCCTTCCCTCGCTCGTCGTTCTCCCTCTCTCACCATTCTCCCATCTGCCTCTCCCTTTCTCGTGCCCGTGTCTGAAGGCAGATGGCCATGGAGGAAACGCCACCGCCGTCGCTCGTCTGCCTCGGCCGAGTTCAGCGGCGTCGGGTGCCGCCTCGCACCGTCCTGCCTCGAACCGCGCCGCCTCCCCTGCCTTCACCGTGAGCAGCGACGGGCTGCCACCACCCATGCGGCGCCGGCCGCTGCAGCATCGCCCAGCATCGGGCCTCCGACAACCGTCCCCTCTCTTCCTCACTCATTCCCAAATCCAAAGGCAGCAAAAAGAAATTCTCAGATTTGTAAAGTTTTGATTTTTGGTGCATTGGTCAAGGTATTTCTTTAATAGAAACAGTTGGGTATTTGGATTTCGTGTGTTAATCTTTTGTGATAATCCAGCTGGAATCTTGATTGAGAAATAGAAAGAGTTACTATGTTGATTGCTTCATACTGCTGCTTGAGGAAGTGATTCTGGCGGTGGAAGAGCATAAGAAAAGTTGGGGTAATTTATGAAGCTGGAACGATTGACGTGGTTGAAACAAAGCCAAAGTTTTTGGGAATAGAATATCAAATTGTGAAAAATATCTTGCACAGTTAAACTTGGAGAGAAAGGAAAATATTTCAGTTTCTTACAATCACACACGCATGTTTCGATTCCTCACATTGATCTCCAAATTTTGGGCCAGGGTTGATCTCACAAATTTTTGGGCTGGAGGCCCAAGAAAATTTTAATAACTCACAAATAAATATTATTAGGCTTGAGGCCCAATAAAAATAAATAAATAGCTAAATAATTAAATAAAATATATGTATATACTTGTGAAAATATTTTTCATATACCTTAATAACGGGCTCAAGGTCTTTGATCAATAAAATAATAGTAATGAACTTCAATTTATAAAAATCCCTTTGAAATAATATAATTTATTAAATGTCGGGCGTGTATCAATAGTATTCTAATTTTAATGGTCTTCTATATTTCTTATGAAAAGGACGGGATGTCACAACTCTGTCACAGCCCACTATCCCAATGACGGGTTAACCGGGGTTATGACTTGGGGTGAACAATAAGAAATGGAAATGGACAATTACTTAACATTAAAGTATATGGAAATGTCACTCATAGATAAAATGCTAGGATCATATATGATTATTTGGATACTTATAAAACATACACATAAATGTGAACTGATTAAGGTGGGTTACCCAATAACACGTATAACAACTTCATAACATTGAGCTATCCTAATCAAAGAGCTTTGCAGCGGAAAACGTGTGAGATATACATATGAAGATGTATACTCAAGGTTACATTTCTTGAAATGTCAAAGGAACACCCGCTCAACATCATTCCATTCCATCAACTGCTCAACCTGCACATTTAGAAATACATGCAGGGCTGAGTATAAAAATACTCAGTGGGCATAGCCGAAAATACATTCATGCATACATATATAAATTGAACTGCCATAACAGTAACACACAGGGGTTTTCTTAAATGACCTGCGCTTACTAAAATATTTCTTTCATTTTCATAAAGTCGATCGGCCGATCATTTTCCTTCATATGATCCATATCTGTTCCTTTCTGTCACGCGCCGGGAAGGAGGCCTCCTTACCACGGACGCCAAGACCGGTCGCAAGCGACTCGCGGTCTCCATGAGTGTACACGTTAACCCTAGCTAGCGACCTTTGTCTAGCATAGGATCCCAATTGGATTTCCTTTAAAGTTGGCGAACCAACACAGATAGGATACATATAAAAACATAAACATTTTTGGCAGTCAATCATTTCATAAACATTTCATTTCATTTCATAAACATTTCATTTTTATTTCATAAGAGTCATTTATCATTTGGGCATAATAATAAACTGAAATTAACAGTTAAAATCATCTCATGCATATATTCGTATAAGAGGCCTACGACACGCAGGGGATCTCTATTTACATATAGTAAAAGTAATGCCCACCTGGTTAGGCAAAGCCTGAAGATCATAATCACTTATAAACCTGTCTTGGGAAAGCAGCGCTAATCCCCCTGGTCACAAAGCCTACAAGAAATTCTATTCTTAATAGGTCTCGTGAAGCTAATCTTAATTCATGGTGTTGTGCTTATTATTTTATGATTCACTTAGCCGGGTTTTCAAAATTTAGTAAATAAATAATTGAAAACTAAATTCTTGAGTTAAGGACACCAACAATATCCTTACTCGATTTTTCTTAAATAATTGGAATTATAATTAAAACCAATTAAATACTTTTATTGCAAAATAAATGCAATTTCATGTCATGCTTAGCATTTATTAAGTAATTTACTTAAAATATGCACATAATAATAATATAATATTATTATGCAAATTAAAAATAATTAATCAAACTTAATAAGTCTAATTAATTAAAATAGTGTATCTCCTTTAAATAAAAATCTGCATAAATCCAATTAAATTAATAATTGGGCAGCCCATGATTTAAAATAATTAGAGGCCCACTGACAAAAATAACTCTACTCATTTAAAACACATGGCCCAAACTTTCTTCTCTTTTTATTTTAAAGAAGTCGGCCCAGCTGAAATTTTGAAAACCAAGGCCCAAAACTAAACCCAACACCCCAAACCCTTTTCTCCTTCTTTTCTCCCTTCAAACAAACGCACACACCACACACATCGCAGCTGCGCAGCATCCTTCCCATCTCACTCTCTCTTCTCTCTCCATTCACGCCAAAATCTCTCTCAAAGCTCGGCCGCCGCAGTCTCTCTTCCGGCGAATTCACGGCTGGAAGGCTGCCGTCTCTCTCTCTCCCTCGAATCTCCTCCGGTCTCCCCCTACCGCTGCCAAGCCACGGCCGCGTCTCCGGCGAAGGGCGTCATCTCTGGTCACTTCTCCCTTGAATCCCCCTTGGCGACGACGAGCGCCGCCGCCTCCCTCGGTCTCTCTCTCGGCGACAGCAGCAGCCGGAGCCACCGTCGCCGACACCCTCAGCAATACCCAGCCCAGACCACCTCTCTCTCTCCAGCTGTGGCCGGGCAGCAGCGGCACCACCATCGCCGCCCTCAAATTCCCAGCGAGTAGCAGCCACCAAGCTGCACCCCATTCCCTTCCTTCTCTTCTCCCTCGTCTCCGGCAGTGGCGAACCTCCACCACCACCACGCACGCCCTCATCTCTCATGCTCCATCCTCGGCCGGACAACAACGGCGGAGCCGCCGCCGAGCCCTAGCCTCCCTCTGCCTCTCGACTCTCTCAGCCCGCAACCACACCGAGACCGACTGAGTTCGACGCTCAACAACAAGAAACGAGACTCAAATACACAAAGAATTCCCTTCTCTTAAAGTTTGATTCCCAGATTTTGTACTGAGCACTTGAAATCATTTGTTCATTTATATATATACCAACATATAATGCACATTTATGAATGAGTTGGCTACCATGTAACATGATTCTTTTTTTTTTTTAATTGTGATTGATTAGCTAGACTGAAAATATGATGCCTTAATCATGCATAAAAATGAATTAGTCAAGGGAGTTAGTTCATAGATGAAAACCTTGAGGGTTAATGATGGTTGGTGCTTGGTGCTTGGTGGCTTCTTTTGTGCGTTCTTGCCTTCTTGAATGCAGATGAGAAGAATGCAACATGTCTTTTGTGTAGAATGAGTAAAGTCTCTTTGGTATGAGTAAAGTCTCCATGATTTGATATAATTGAGATATGGCAGAGAGGTGTGGAGAGTAGGTGGGAGAAGGGAGGGAGTAGGTGGGTGTAATAATAGGTATTGATGGTAAGGGTTGAAAAAGTCATGATGATGATGGCAGTAGAGTGGCGGATAGGAGTTGTAGGGTGTAGGTGATTTGATAATTAAAAAGTTTTCAGGGTTGTATTATGAAAACTGTAATAATCATTCAGTGTTCGCTAAATAAAATAGTTCGTATAAATGATCGATGCTCAATTAAATAAATATGCAATGCATATAAATTTAATAACTAAATATTTACAAAAGCTTTTGTAAATCATTTTTGTTGGAATTAAAATAAATTCTTTTTCTCAATCCGGCGTGAATCATCTTAAATCTAAGTTTAAAATCTACTCTAAATTTAGCTAGGGAAAAGCGGGGCGTTACATTCCTCCCTCCTTATAAAAATTCCGTCCTCGGAATTGCATATCTGGTATTCTATCTTGTGATACTAGTCATTCGTTTCATTCATCTCTTTTGTGGCCTTTTCCATCCTGTGATGGTTCCACTACATGACGAGAACAATATTATTGCCTCGTAAAACTTGAATCTTGCGATCAAGTATCTGGACTGATTTCTCATCACAACTTAGGTCCTGGCTAGGACTACTTTATCTTACTTAATCACATGCTTTCTTAATTGCGAGGTGCTATACGTATTGTATACATCCACAATGCTTGGTGGCAGAGCCAACTTATAGGCTACAAAGGCCTAACTTATCTAGGATCTCAAAAGGTCCTATATAACGGGGTCGTAACTTGCTCCTCTTTCCAAAACGTATAACTCCCTTTGAGGGAGAGACTTTGAGGAAAACTCGATCCCCAACATTAAATTCTAATTCCGATCGGCGTTTATCGGCGTAAGACTTTTGTCTATCTTGAGTTTCTTTGATTCTTTGCTTGATGTGGTCGACCTGCTCAACCATCTGTTGGACCAGTTCAGGACCTAACAACATTCTTTCACCCACTTCATCTTAGTAAAGTGGTGAACTACCTTAATTGTTTCCTTCGTCCTAAGTCACCTTCTCAGATTTGACTAGGGAATTCTAATATCAAACTTTTCTCATCATCTTGGTAACTTTCACTTAAAGATTAATGGCACTCCTTCTGCCATGTAAACTCATTTTCTCATTTCCAAATGATTATTTAATGGGGGTTTCTAAGTTTCCATTGTGGTGGCGTTCCAACTTTATTCTTGCTGTAGCTTCTGGCACTTTAGTCAAAGCATTCACTCTCTTAGCTTGAGCCTACTAGCCTTGGGGTTGGGTTATACCTTAAGTTTAGTTCTAGTGCTTTCCTTCCATTTCCTTTTTCTTTACCTCCATCTTGAGGTGGTGTACATATCTTGTTTGTGCGTGAACTTTTTCCTTCTCCAATTTGTTGTAGTGACTCGGTGGTGAGAGTCTCGTTCATTGCTTGTTCCTTCATAATATCTCCTTAGTTTACTAGGGAAATTGAAAATCTCATGCCGCGATTCATTTACGAACTTCTTTACGCATTTCTCATTATTCATTTATAAATGACTTAAATAAGCATTTTAAACTCCATTAAAAAGGAATTGATTTAAAACATTTTAATCCTTTTAAAATCCATACTCATAAAGCCTTAACTCATGCTCTATCTCATAGTCTATCTCTTTACTCAACTCTATATGAACTCTCCACTCATCTCAAATCCTTAAGTTCAAGGATAGGTTTCAAGAAAATCATGGTACTAAGTCTCGATTTATCTCTCATATAAGGCTCGTCTAATCTCATTCAACACATAGATAACACAATCACATAAGGCACATAAGAAAACACAATCAAACATTATCAAAACATACTCTGTTTTTACACTGACTCAACTTCAAAATCTAACCTGTTCTTACTCTGACACCTCCTGGACTCGAGACTCATACCAAAAGAAAGATCTTCGAGTCTATTTTCATATAAAAAAATATAGAGTCAAAAACTCCAAGTATTGTAGGAGATATGACTGTCTTACTACAGTTTACCATATTCGGCAGTTTTGAGCAATCGAAAACTTGGATTTTTGAAAAATAGTAAATGTTGTCAAACTGGGCTCAAATTTTGTGGATATCTAGCTAACACAATAAGGTTAATACCATAAAATTTTGGAAAGCTAGATCACACAGGAAGCTACTGAAATGAATGACTCTTTCCCCTGCTCTCTGAAACTCTCGGTAGTAATGTGCAGTTTCGGTTTTGTATTTTATAAAAATAATAGACGAAGTCCAATTGACTTGAAATTTTACCGATGTTCTCAAGACTCATGTAGAGACTTGGTATTAAAATTTCAAAGCTTTTTGACATTGAAAAAAAAACGTCGATCACAGTAGGTCAGTAGGCCTACGAAATTCACCAAAATCTCATCTCAAACTCTTAAAATACTCAACTCAACATTCCTTCAAGGAAACTCATTAAAGCTCATTTTAAACACATATAACACTCACAAACATTCAAGCACAAAATAATGCTCATCATACTCAAATCTTGACTCTCTTCTTACATCATAACCTCAAATCTCTAGTAAAACGTTTCAATGAACGCATCATTAAAATTCTCTTCTCATTTTCATGATCAAAATTACTCAAATACTCAAACACGATCTCATTCATCATATAGATCATTATACACATATAGATTCCCTTTTATCATGTACTAAACTCTAATGAAACTTCATGTATCATCATAAAACTCTTAATAAAACATGACAAACTTTCACATAATGGTCATAAAGCAATTAGACCTCATTTTATCAATCATCGACTTCTCAAAATATGAAAACTCAAAAACTCATATAAACTAAACTAAGTCAAAAATTTTCTTAGCCAACAAAAGACTTACTCAAACATAATTATACACTAATATCATGCTCAAATACATATATCTTAAGCCAAAATCACTTTAATAACACATAGGCAAAAAGTCCTAATTTTTATTAAACTAAACTCTTTTGAAAATATCACTAATCATGTATAACCTATTGATCAAATCATAGATCTAACATCCTAGGTTACCAATTAGCACAAATCAACATCATAAAACAAGATCACATATAGATACACATGTATGTCATCTTCTTCCTCAAACTAACACTTTTCATTTTTCACCTCTCAACCTCAAGCTTCAATCTCATCCATCATTAATCATCTAAATCATCTCATAAACTCAAATCCATCATCAATACATCAATTGATCCATAGGATCTCAACATCCCAATTTTAGGTAAACTAACCTAATAGGAAAAATCTATATCTCATGGCTAATCATCAAGATATTCATATATATTAACTCAATAATCATCAATCATCATATACCTCAAGCCAATTCAAGAAAACAAACAACAAAATTTCGTAAGGTTTCAAGCCCCTAATTTTCGAAAATTTCATAGAAATAAGTTGGGTGTTTTTCTTGCTCAATCATGATCATATACTCACATATAACATCATACAATCTAGATCTATAAAAATAAGAATCACTTACCCAAGATTAAACAAAGATCAAAGTTTTCCTTTCTCACTCTTCAAACCAAACCCCACGGTCCACTTGAAATCTTCAAGAATTGAAAGGTGTTTATGTTGATTTGGTGGAGGATTTGATCTTGATGTGAACTTGGAAGCTTTGGTGATTCATCTATGGTGATCTTTTGGAGCAAAATCGGAAGAGAGGGAGAGAAATTGAGAGTGGCCGAATGGTGAAGAAAATGAGGGAAATGAAGTGAATTTGTCTTGCTTAGGAAGGATGATTGGAGACCAAACTCTATTCACCATTTAATACTTGTCCCCCCTATACACTAATCCCTTCCCTTCATCTTCATACCACACGTCCACTTCAAGTAAGGCTAAGGAAATTAATCACATGCTTATTAGATTAAAATAATCATGTGTGTGTAAGGTTGTGTGGTCTAGAATAAATCATGCATTAAGCTACATTAACAAAATCATAAAAGACTAATTACTAATTAATGCAATGCTATAACACAAAACTATTGTGACCAATATTTAAAATAAATATGGCACTAATATTAGTGCACTCACTCAATTATAATATTCCTCATCATAGGAAAAATGATTTGAAAATATTTTGTTTGGAAAAATTTTCATAAACCGGCATTCTTTGATTTCTCGGTAAAAATAAATTGCACTTGCTTTGAAAACTTAATTAAAATTCCAAGTGCTAAGGTTATCAAATAAAAATCATAATAACTTGCTCACAATGACATACGTAACAAAACTCACATAATCAATCAGTCACGTAATTTCACATAATATCACGTCAAAGCAGTCGGTAAACACAGACAAACTAGACGTCTCTCCGACCGATTTTTTTTATCAAGTTTTTTTTTTTATCAAGGTTTTTCACTCTTTCTTTCTCGACTCTATTTCCAACTCATTATTCCTATTTTCTTAATAGGACAGTCAATCTCTCTGACATCTCAGTATTCTCAATAGTGTTAAGACACTATCTCACAACATAGGGAATAGTACGGGGTGTTACATGTACTATCAAATTTAGATAAAATTCATGACTTCATGCATAATTTAAAATTCATGTGGCTCATATAAATACACTTAACTCACCAATTAAAACTTATGCACCACATTTATAAAATTTTCCTTTAACTAAGCACATTAAAACACATATATAATGATTAAATCACATCAGATAAATCAAACCAGTTTTTATTATAAATGGATGCCGAATCCTAATTATTAATAATTAAGCCCTTAATCAGGGATTAAAAGTCGGGGTATGACATACTATCCACTTTAAAAGAAATTTCGTCACGAAATTTGTACCACAGAAAATAATTCTGGGTACTTCTCATTCATGCTAGAATCGAGTTCCCACATCGCCTTTTCTTGATCATAGTGCTTCCAAAGAACTATTACTAAGGGTATCGACTTATTCCTTAGTACTTTAACTTTCCGATCTAGAATAGATTCGGGTCTCTCCTCATATCAATTGGATTCCTAATTCCAATTTATATACACGAGATTTACTTGAGAATAAGTTCCCTCGTCCTTTTTCGGCGGTTCATTTTTCTCCTACCTCATTCCTAGGGCTCATCTACGGGGTATTCTTTTTTCCAAAGACTAAAATAGTCATCAACCCATTTCTTGTTACCTATCACATGAATAACACTTTCCTATGAATTTATCTTAAAACTATCATAGACCAATTAACTTAAGTCCTCGTACTCGAACACTATATTACGGTCTTAGCTTGGACTCTGAATTTCTATCATAATGAGTGGTCGATATCATTTATAGGACAAAAACTAATCTCAACCAATCACAATGAGACACAATTATATGAAGTCATAGTTTGGGTAGTATACTACATCGGTAGACTAACATTTCTTGGTCTTATCAAACAAGGGGATCTATTATGACAACTCACGAGTTGCAAGGCTCAAACTCAACACAACATCAAAACAAGGTGTTGTAGAAATTGTTCAAGAGAATCAAAAGAATGACCAGAGGGTATGAAATGATTAACTACTAGGTCGAACAAAATGACCTCGAGTATGAACCCATCTGGCTTTTCAACCGAAAGTTGAAACACATGGGTTTTCAACCCAAAAGACGTCTACTGAGATTTGGATCATGTGGACTGGCCAGGTCCAACATCATCACCTCCCAGTCACACGAGAAACATCGTCCCGAACTTGAAGGGCCATGAACATACTATACATAACAAAACATAAGTTCATTATGACAATTAAACTTATCTTAAGGTTCCCTATCCTATTGATCTCAAACCCCAAACCTCTCTTAAGACATATACACACAGACATACGTACACAGGCAAAATACTCTATTCATAAAATCTATCCTGTAGCAAAAGTCGATTTGATATTCCGTCGTACTTGAACATTTGAACGTAGAGACTATGGTTCAACCTTTGATGCAACGTTTACCTTGAATTCGTCGCGTATCGTCATTCTGTGTTTTTCCTTTACCTCGTACATATCTTTCCATTCCTCTTCGTAGTTCAAAAGAATCATTGTTTTCTTGAGGGAGCTGAAATGCTCTAAGTTCTCTTTCATTCTTCTACATCATCACCTTAAGAATCTAGATTGTAGAGATATCCTACTAATCTAGTAGTCTATGTTCTTTTAAAATTGTGATCATGCAACTTATAGCAATCTATGTTCTCCGGGAAAACATATGTCAATTTTTCTATCATTCGTCTGATCATAACATCATAGATTGCGAAAATATGCCATGAAAGGCAAAACATTCAACATTTCATCATAACCTGCTCTTCACATAAACATATTCATGAAGCATTTTAGAACATTAACATCTTTAAAACGTTGAAACTGCAGTTACCTTCTTTCCTTGATTGAGCACGATGCAATGGAGTGTTGAGCGGTGCCATATGAACCCGTGTAAGTCTAAAGAATCAAACTAGACTCGACTCTTTAGAATAAGGTTTCTAGGGTCAGAGCGAACGAACCGCTCTGATACCACTCTGTCACAGCCCACTATCCCAATGACGGGTTAACCGGGGTTATGACTTGGGGTGAACAATAAGAAATGGAAATGGACAATTACTTAACATTAAAGTATATGGAAATGTCACTCATAGATAAAATGCTAGGATCATATATGATTATTTGGATACTTATAAAACATACACATAAATGTGAACTGATTAAGGTGGGTTACCCAATAACACGTATAACAACTTCATAACATTGAGCTATCCTAATCAAAGAGCTTTGCAGCGGAAAACGTGTGAGATATACATATGAAGATGTATACTCAAGGTTACATTTCTTGAAATGTCAAAGGAACACCCGCTCAACATCATTCCATTCCATCAACTGCTCAACCTGCACATTTAGAAATACATGCAGGGCTGAGTATAAAAATACTCAGTGGGCATAGCCGAAAATACATTCATGCATACATATATAAATTGAACTGCCATAACAGTAACACACAGGGGTTTTCTTAAATGACCTGCGCTTACTAAAATATTTCTTTCATTTTCATAAAGTCGATCGGCCGATCATTTTCCTTCATATGATCCATATCTGTTCCTTTCTGTCACGCGCCGGGAAGGAGGCCTCCTTACCACGGACGCCAAGACCGGTCGCAAGCGACTCGCGGTCTCCATGAGTGTACACGTTAACCCTAGCTAGCGACCTTTGTCTAGCATAGGATCCCAATTGGATTTCCTTTAAAGTTGGCGAACCAACACAGATAGGATACATATAAAAACATAAACATTTTTGGCAGTCAATCATTTCATAAACATTTCATTTCATTTCATAAACATTTCATTTTTATTTCATAAGAGTCATTTATCATTTGGGCATAATAATAAACTGAAATTAACAGTTAAAATCATCTCATGCATATATTCGTATAAGAGGCCTACGACACGCAGGGGATCTCTATTTACGTATAGTAAAAGTAATGCCCACCTGGTTAGGCAAAGCCTGAAGATCATAATCACTTATAAACCTGTCTTGGGAAAGCAGCGCTAATCCCCCTGGTCACAAAGCCTACAAGAAATTCTATTCTTAATAGGTCTCGTGAAGCTAATCTTAATTCATGGTGTTGTGCTTATTATTTTATGATTCACTTAGCCGGGTTTTCAAAATTTAGTAAATAAATAATTGAAAACTAAATTCTTGAGTTAAGGACACCAACAATATCCTTACTCGATTTTTCTTAAATAATTGGAATTATAATTAAAACCAATTAAATACTTTTATTGCAAAATAAATGCAATTTCATGTCATGCTTAGCATTTATTAAGTAATTTACTTAAAATATGCACATAATAATAATATAATATTATTATGCAAATTAAAAATAATTAATCAAACTTAATAAGTCTAATTAATTAAAATAGTGTATCTCCTTTAAATAAAAATCTGCATAAATCCAATTAAATTAATAATTGGGCAGCCCATGATTTAAAATAATTAGAGGCCCACTGACAAAAATAACTCTACTCATTTAAAACACATGGCCCAAACTTTCTTCTCTTTTTATTTTAAAGAAGTCGGCCCAGCTGAAATTTTGAAAACCAAGGCCCAAAACTAAACCCAACACCCCAAACCCTTTTCTCCTTCTTTTCTCCCTTCAAACAAACGCACACACCACACACATCGCAGCTGCGCAGCATCCTTCCCATCTCACTCTCTCTTCTCTCTCCATTCACGCCAAAATCTCTCTCAAAGCTCGGCCGCCGCAGTCTCTCTTCCGGCGAATTCACGGCTGGAAGGCTGCCGTCTCTCTCTCTCCCTCGAATCTCCTCCGGCTCCCCCTGCCGCTGCCAAGCCGCGGCCGCGTCTCCGGCGAAGGGCGTCATCTCTGGTCACTTCTTCCTTGAATCCCCCTTGGCGACGACGAGCGCCGCCGCCTCCCTCGGTCTCTCTCTCGGCGACAGCAGCAGCCGGAGCCACCGTCGCCGACACCCTCAGCAATACCCAGCCCAGACCACCTCTCTCTCTCCAGCTGTGGCCGGGCAGCAGCGGCACCACCATCGCCGCCCTCAAATTCCCAGCGAGTAGCAGCCACCAAGCTGCACCCCATTCCCTTCCTTCTCTTCTCCCTCGTCTCCGGCAGTGGCGAACCTCCACCACCACCACGCACGCCCTCATCTCTCATGCTCCATCCTCGGCCGGACAACAACGGCGGAGCCGCCGCCGAGCCCTAGCCTCCCTCTGCCTCTCGACTCTCTCAGCCCGCAACCACACCGAGACCGACTGAGTTCGACGCTCAACAACAAGAAACGAGACTCAAATACACAAAGAATTCCCTTCTCTTAAAGTTTGATTCCCAGATTTTGTACTGAGCACTTGAAATCATTTGTTCATTTATATATATACCAACATATAATGCACATTTATGAATGAGTTGGCTACCATGTAACATGATTCTTTTTTTTTTTTAATTGTGATTGATTAGCTAGACTGAAAATATGATGCCTTAATCATGCATAAAAATGAATTAGTCAAGGGAGTTAGTTCATAGATGAAAACCTTGAGGGTTAATGATGGTTGGTGCTTGGTGCTTGGTGGCTTCTTTTGTGCGTTCTTGCCTTCTTGAATGCAGATGAGAAGAATGCAACATGTCTTTTGTGTAGAATGAGTAAAGTCTCTTTGGTATGAGTAAAGTCTCCATGATTTGATATAATTGAGATATGGCAGAGAGGTGTGGAGAGTAGGTGGGAGAAGGGAGGGAGTAGGTGGGTGTAATAATAGGTATTGATGGTAAGGGTTGAAAAAGTCATGATGATGATGGCAGTAGAGTGGCGGATAGGAGTTGTAGGGCGTAGGTGATTTGATAATTAAAAAGTTTTCAGGGTTGTATTATGAAAACTGTAATAATCATTCAGTGTTCGCTAAATAAAATAGTTCGTATAAATGATCGATGCTCAATTAAATAAATATGCAATGCATATAAATTTAAGTGCTAATATATCAAAGTACCCATTTTCTTATAACAAAAATAAATTTTACCCACTCAAATTAAAACTTAAAATTTTACCCACTTTTTTGTTGAATGGACTAAATTGCCCCTAAGATAAAAGTTAAAAAAATACCCACATTTCACTCTCTCCTCTCCGTCCCTCTCTCTCGGTCGCTCTGTTCTCTCTCTCTCGCCAGTAGCTGCGCGGCGGTGGTGGCGTCGAAGCTGACGGCGACTCGCAGTCCCAAGCTTCGGCGGGAGATGAGTGGAGGAAGACGGCGACGGCGTCGGCGACGCTGACCTCGGCGGTGGCGAAGGACGCCGCCATGCGCACCATCGACTTATAATCAGATCTAGTTCTGAATATAATCAGATCTCCGCCGCCCCTCGACTTCTCGGAGCAATCTCCGGCGCTCTGGAGATCGGCGCAGCAGATGAGAAAATTTATTTCGAATTTGTATTTTTCAATTTTGTATAAAAATTGGGGAAATTAGTTAGAATGAATGGTTGTTAATTGGGGAAATTGGAGTGGACGGTTGATTTCTGGAGCCGGCTTGATTCGCCCTTTCTCAGTCACCGATTTTCAGATCGGAGCGGGAAAGAGACGAGCGAGGGGAAGGGACATGTGTGGGGGTGGCCGTTGTCTCTTTTTCTTTTTTTTCCCTCCGGGTAACTTGCTAGTTTTTGCGTCGGATTGAAGAGGCTGTGATGATTATTTTTCTCCTCCTTTTTTGTTTGTATGAGCTATTGGGTCGGGTAATCGGATTGTCCAACCGTATCTTGGCGGGGCGACCCGAACGGCGCGTGAATTCACGTGCAATCGGTGTCGCAGCCATGGCGTGTTTGGCCTCCGTTTGCCTGATGATAACAGATCTGAGCCTCACGATGGAGTATAATTTAGAGACTGTTCTGTCGTTGCCGCCTTGGACCGGCGAAGGTCCGATGCCTCCGCCGCTGGTTTCGCTGGGGTACCGCTGCCCTATTCCCACTCTTCCCTCTCTGAAAATCGACACCACCTCCGCGTCCGGATCTGGCGTCCCCGCCGGCCGCCGCTTCCGCTTGCTCGCCGCGTACTCGGCGGAGGGATCAATGTTGCTCAACATTAATTTTATTTTTAATGGAATATCAAAAACTGTATAAGCTTTGTTTTGATTGAATGCTAAGTATATTGGATCACAGATTGAATAAATTGATGAAAATCGCTCAATTTTGTGCAAATGTTCTTGAATTCACAACTGAATTATCGGCGTTGGTTGTGAATTCACAATTGAAATAGTGTTGATTGTGAATTAAAGTTTAATTGGTTGTGAATTCACAACTTGAAAAAATGTTGGTTGTGAATTCAAGTTTTATCAGTTGTGAATTCACAACTTGAAATAGTGTGGGTTGTGAATTCACGTGAATTCACAACTAACACTATTTATAGTTGTGAATTCAAACTTTAAAACTTGAATTCACAACCAATACTTGTTATTCAGTTGTGAATTCGAGTTTTAAAGCTTGAATTCACAACCAAAATTTATTTTGGTTGTGAATTCACTGGTTGTGAATTCGTGGGTATTTGTAAAAATTTTATATGTAAGGGTAAAATGGTAACTGTGGGTATTTTTTTAAGTTTTTATATTAGTGGGTAAAATTTATTTTTACTATATAAAAGTGGCTATTTTCAAAATCCACTCTAAATTTAATAACTAAATATTTACAAAAGCTTTTGTAAATAATTTTTGTTGGAATTAAAATAAATTCTTTTTCTCAATCCGGCGTGAATCATCTTAAATCTAAGTTTAAAATCTACTCTAAATTTAGCTAGGGAAAAGCGGGGCGTTACACCTTTCTATTTTAGTACATCATGGCCCACCACTACTTTTCCTTAATTAATTCATTACTCTCACAACACCTTTTAAAGTGGGACCCATTTTCCACTTACTTTAACTCTCAACTAACATTTCTTAAAATCCGTGCATTTATCTTTGTTCATATTTTTGTGAGACGGAGGGAGTAATATATTTGTATATGCGCTCACATTAGTTTGTCAGTCATAAAACTTATACTTCATCCCTCAAATAATTTCTTATCTTTCCTTTTTGGGTCGTCCTTGAAATAGCTTTCTATTCAATTTGGGACACTAACCCACCACTAATAATATTCCATTTATCCTTACTTTTTTTCTTTTTCACCACTCTAATATTAATTACTCCCTCCGTCTCGCTAATAATGACACATTTCTTTTCGGCACGGGTATTAAGGAGACTAAAATTAAGAGTAAACCACATACTTAATGTTATTTTTCATTATTTTTAATTAATCTTAAATCATTATTAGTATATCCCTTCCTTGCTCCTCCAACCTCCAAAGTTCTGCCGCCGGAGTCGCCACCGCCAAGAACAGCTCCTGGCCGGATCAACCCATCTCCAATCACCAAAGACTAAGGCTTTAAAGCATCTCCAGAAATTCAGTAAAAACTTGAAGGAAATTCCAAAAATTATCTCTGCAAATGACCAAAACAATCACAAATCTACAAACCCACATCTGCATTTTCCACCCAAAATCAATAGACCGAAGCATTTCCAGAACTTCTCCACTGCCTCTCTCAAATCCCACCTCCTCTCCGCATCCCACTCGCAGCAACACATCCCGATTTTCATCAACCCAGCCATCTCTGTCTCGAAGCATTTTAAGAAATTCTCACAACATTACAAACCCAGATTTTAAGAAATTGAATATCAAAGCTTACAAACCCAGATTTAAAGAGGTAGTGGCGGAACTAGCAACGGGAAGGAAGGACTACGGCGAACAAAATTCCGGACGTCCAAGTAGAGAAGCCGTCGTAGCGCCGCCATCTCTGAAAATCACAGCTGCCTCTTCTGTGAATTGCAATCGCTGGTGATTTTAGGTTTTACAAAGAGGTTGTTCTTCAAGAGGAGGTGGTGGAGAAGAGTATGGTGTGGAGCAGGCGCAGAGGATGCAATGGCGCGGAGCAGGAGGAAGGTGAGGGATGCGGCGGCACGGAGCAGGCGGAAGGTGAGGGAGGCGGCGACGCTAGGCGGTGGAGATGGTGGTGGAGGGATGAAGAAGAGGGGTAGAGAGAGATGGAAGGGGCGTGAGTTTAGAGAGAGAGAGAGTGTTACAAAGTAATTAGGGAGATTCATTTAGGTAGACAATTAGGGAATTAATTAAGTCTCAAGTGACCCCTTATTTTTGTCAAAATAGGAAAGGTGCCATCAATAGCGGGACAACCCAAAAAGGAAAGCGTGCCATTATTAGCGGGACGGAGGGAGTATAACACATTTTCACTATTTCCAATACTAACTAGAACACTTTTTCATTATTTAAAATAATTTGAATAACTTTATCTTAAAATTTGTACCCCTCCCTCCTAGTAAGTTATTTGGAGGACGGAGGGAGTACTATTAAGTCTGCAGCCAAAGACTATTGATAAAGCATTAAATTTAAAAAAGATTTTGAATACAAATAAGCTTTATTAATAGTAGTAGTTAGGGTTGGTAAACGGTTTGGTTACGTGTTAATCGAATCAAATTTTTGATTTACCGTAACCGAATTATGCTGAAATCTATAATCGATAACCGAACCAATTAACTGATTAATCGAATCAGGTTAATCGATTTAGTTAATCAATTAACTGAATTAATCGATTTACAATTAAAAATCTAACATATTATAATTATAAAATTGAATCTTAATTGCAAAAAAATAAATTTAATTTAACACCATATCCTAAATTTGAGATTTAATATGTAATTATCTCTAAAATAAAATAAATAATAAAATCGAGTAAAACAAACGTAACAGAAAAACAATAAAAATTGTAGCAAAATATGATGCATATGGTGTTGTTCATCACGCTCATACCAAAAAGAAAGCAGCCTGGTTCGTTCATCCCTGCAAATGGTTCGTTCATCCCTGCAAATGTCAATCCCCATATAAACACTGTTCCCTAATTCTAATTCTAATTCTATACTTACATTTTTAAGAAATCTTTCATATTAAATTGGAATTTTATTAAAAGAAGAAAAAAGAAAACCTAGGAAGAACCCTTGAAATCTTTCATATAAATTCCCAAAATTTCTCGAATACCAGATCATACGGAGTTAATAATTTAGGATATTTGTTTTAGTTTTAAAATTTTAATTAAAATATAATATATGTATATATATATATAATATATATATATATATATGTATTAATTCGGTTAATCACTTTTAATTGATCGATTATCGGTTAAATCGATTTACCAAATTTTAGAGTATTCTATAATCAATAACCGAACTGAACCGATTCGATAAATTTCGGTTATCGATTAATCGATTAATCGAAATTTTTTCGATTTGGTTACGATTATAACAGAAAAATCGAATCCAATATTTATCATCGTAGTAGTAGTACTAGTTAACAAGGTAACTGATTAGAATGTGAACAAATCATCGGAAAATTATTTGGAGATTAGTCAAATAAAAGTTTACCGTGAAGATCAAATATGATATAAAAGGGCTCCCAAAAAAGATGAGAAGCATCAAGCAAGCATAATGGAGGTGTATATATGTATGATGACAGTAATTAATAATAGTAGTAGTCGTAATCATGGACAAGAAGAGACAATTTCACTATCAGTTTACTTTCTAAATACTTACTCTATGATGGAGAATCATCTTCAGCTTTCATGTGGTACCTAGCTTGCTAGCTAGTTGTACTCATGATTCTAAATTAAGTGTATTCGAGTCTGAGATGGAATTTAATGCTTATAATAATACAAATCGAACCCATCGTGTCGAGGAGAGAGAGAAACCTACCACACAACCCTAACAAATGTCGTCGTTTGTATGCCACACATTATTTCTCCAATCGCAAAATCTTGCATGAGGTTAACCTCATCGTATGAGGCGGGTTTGCCCTGACCCTGTTATTCCAGACTTCGCGCTCCATTATCCTTAATGCTCGTTTGGTTCAAATAGAGAAATGAAAAATGAATGAAATTAAATAAAGGAGTGGAATGGTAACAATAACTATTACTTTTATTGAGTATTTGATTTAACAAAATGAATTATTAATAAGGGATTATCTTTATTTTATTTCCCCCTATTTTGAGGGGTAACAAATTGAGTGATTGGATTACACCCTCAAGTAAGGATAATGGGTAACTCATTACCCAAACCAAACAACAAGTAATAATTCACTTAATTGATTCTTTTTTCAACCTCTAAAAAACACTCAACCAAAGTACCAAACATGGGCTTAAACTCTAAGCTTCCTCTTTTTTTCTCTCTCCATCTCTCTCTCAAATATCGGTCACTCTCTCTTTCTCAATCTCACCGACAGCACACACACGCACGGTTCATCTCTCTCTATATCTGCCGCCGTTGCCTAAGACCGACAAAGGTCCGACACGAGCCGGCGTCGTCCGCCTGAGCCCCCGGTGCCCCTCTCTCTTCTTTCCCCCTTCCCCCTCTCTGTCTCGCTGACAGCGTACACACACATACGCGACGCTGCTGTCGCTGCTTCTCTCGAATCCAGAGCAGCCCCGCCGAGTCTGTCGCAACCCGATTCCGACACTAGTAATAGCGGGGACCGAGTATCGATACGACTAATAACAGAAAGGGGAAAGATAGAAAGAATACAAAGATCAACAGCGGAAGCTCACAAAGAAACATGCTAAGGAAAGATCATCATAATTCATCAAAAGGGAATAATCGTCAACATCGTCGTAACTCGATAAACATCAGGAATCTCAACATGAAAAGCAAAACAAGTATAGCTCAATTTTTATGTAGAGTCAAAATATTCAGAGTGTGATAACAAAAGGTGAACCGATTATATGTATGAAGATACATAATCGTGAGTAAAATGCTTGATTTAATATAACATAACTTCATATCAAAACTCTATCTACAAAACAGTCATATGACAGAGAAAGAAAACGTCAATCCCAAACATTCCCCACCAGCATCGCACCATACTCCCCCTCCGCTTATCCTGCACGTTTAGAAATACATGCAGGGCGTGAGTACATAAATACTCAGTGGACATATCGCCGAAAAACAAAACTGCTCATAGAGCTATAAATTGAACTTGCCACATTCCAGCAATACACAGGAATTATATCTTTAAAAGAACCTGTGCAAGCAGTTTTAACCATAAACATCATAATTAAGTGTCTGCAGACAAGTACTCGACATGTATGTACCACATCTACAACTCTTCATCATCATCAAGGTACTGAGAAGTAGGCCTCCTTCTCAAGCACCGTGACCGGCCGACCCGAAGACGGCTCACAGTCACCTCAGTGTACACTAGCCCTGGCAGGATAGCTATCAACTGCCTAGGACCCGATCGTCTCATCTCAACTCATCAGTAGAGGGTAAACATACAAGCTCAACATCATCATAAAAATATTGGCAAGTCAATAATTCTCAAACATCATCATAATCTCAAAACATCAAAACATCTCATAATTTCATCATCATTTAAAACAGTTTAGAAAAGCTCTTAAACTGTATACTCAAAATAATGCCCACCTGAAGACCTTACTCAAAATCTCCCATCAAAGTGGAGTTACTTACTTCCTTGCTCTGCTCGTGTCTTCAGGGATCATCATCATCGAAAGTTCATGTCATACAATGAATCTCGATTAGAAACTCTTTGACAAATTCTCAAGCCTTAACTCATACTCTATCTCATATTCTATCTCCTTACTCAACTCTATATAAATTCTCCACTCATCTCACATCCTTAAGTTCAAGGATAGGTTTCAAGAAAATCATGGTTCTAAGTCTCGATTTATCTCTCATATAAGGGTCGTCTAACTTCAGTCAAACACATAGGCAACACAATCACATAAGGCACATAAGAAATCACAAACAAACATCATCAAAACATGCTCTGTTTTTACACCGACTTAACTTCAAAATTTAAACTGTTCTAACTCCGACATCTCCTGGACTCGAGACTCATACCAAAAGAACGATCTTCGAGTCTAGTTCCATTTAAAAAAAAATAGAGTCGAAAACTCCAAGTGGTTTGAGAGATATGACGTTTTTACCACGATCTATCATTTCTGGCAGTTTTGTGCAACCAAAAGTTACCATTTTTGACAAATAGTAAACGTTGTCAAACTGGGCTCAACTTTGGTGTATATCTAGCTAACACAATAAGGTTGATACCATAAAAATTTGGAAAGCTAGATCACATAGGAAGCTACTGAAATAAATGACTCTTTCCCATGTTCTCTTAAATTTTCGGTAATAATGCACAGTTTAGGTTTTGTATTTTAAAGAAATATCAAACGAAGTTGAAATGGCTTGAAAGTTTACCAGGGTACTCAAGACTCATGTAGGGACTTGATATAAAATTTTCAAAGCTATTAGACATCGACAAACCATCGATCACAGTAGATCAGTAGGCCTACGAAATTTCTCCAATTTGGACTTAAAAATCATATATCTCAAAAACATCTCTAACTTGAATATAACATCATAACTCTCAACAACAAACTCATACCACAACTCATTTCATCACTTCTAATCATCAATCTAAACCATCACTTAACATCATAGCATGCTCAAGAACTCATATAACCATTCAAGTCTTCAAATCAACTCAAGAACTCATGAATTTCCTCCAAACTTTCGAAAATTAAGAAAAACAAAGAGTTGAAGTTTTCATGCTTCAATCTTCCATTTAAACTCACATAGCACATCATAGAAGCTAGATCTATGCAACTAAAGATCACTTACCCCAAGATTAACAAAGATCAAAGTTTTTATCTCTCATCCTTCATGATCAAGCTCCACGGTTCTCTTGGAAATTTCAAGATTTGGAAGTGTTTAAGCTTGATTTGGTGGATGATTTTGATCTTGATGTGTGTTTAGGAAGCTTTGTAGGTGCATCTATGGTGATCTTTGGAGAAAAATCGAAAGAGGGAAAGAGAGATTGAAGGTGGCCGAGAGTTGAAGTGTGAGGGAGAAGTGGGATGCTTGCCTTGTTAAGGAAGAGTGATTAAGGACAAAGCACTATTCCCAATTAATGCATGGTTCCCTCATAACTCTACATACTAATCCCTTGCCAACCTCCTTATCCACTTGCCATTTCAGATATAAGCATGTGGTAAAAATCAAAATAAAATAATAATAACACCAAAAATAGTGTACTCGAAAATATCACCTCGCATGTCTCAGTAAAATATTTCTCATAAAATACTGATATGCAAAATAATAATAGCTGTATGATATTTCCCGATTTTAAAAATAATCTCGTTCTCCAAAATCTCGAAAATAATCCGTGTTAACATAACACGAAACAAATCATACTCACATCATCATACAACCACACGTAACAAGTAGTCACGTAAACAATCACTCAAACCATCTCCGATAAAACACGGATACAATTCACATCAAAGCAATCAGCAATCATCTCTCAAATCGACTCTCCCTTCTATAGGGTTTCTCACTCACTTATCTCAACTCTATTCTTAATCAGATGTTCCTATTAACAATAGGTCAATTAAACTCACAGATACTCGATCTCAGTTCTGCCAACAGAGCAGAGAAAAGAATTCTCGGTTCAGAGCAGAGAAATGAACTCTCCATCAGAGGAATGAATTCTCTGCCAGAGCAGAGGAATGGTGATTTCTCTGTCAGAGCAGAGGAATCACTAGTCAGAGCAGCGAAATCATTGGCCAGAGGAACCGAATGCCAGCGGAATGCTCGCCAGCGGAATGCTCGCCAGCGGGATGCTCGCCAGCGAAATGCTCGCCAGCGGGATGCTCGCCAGCGGAATGCTTGCCAGCGGAATGCCGAATTCTCTGGCATAGCAGAGAAATGAGGGCAGACAAGAGCAAACTCGAAAATTCATCAACTTTTTCATTCCCAAAGTTAACCAAACACTCTCAAACATCAAAATACTATCAGACTCATACTTCCATCTAACATAATAACTCGTCTCATCAAAAAGTGTAACTCTAATGCTCAATATCTCTATTTATCATCATAACTCCATCTCATCTTAATTATAATCTCATCTTTCAGTACCGTAGTACTCTCTGTAGTGTCTCGACACTACTACTACTCATAAAAGTACGGGGTGTTACAGAGTCGCTCCGACAGGGAGTCGCCCTACGTCACCGCTGCTGAAGCAGCGCCGCCTGACGCCGCCGCCTGGAGCCGTTGCTGCTGCCTCGCTCGGAGAGAATGGTGTTGGGATCAGTTAGATCCATACCAGTTGGATTATATGTGTTTGAGTTTAATTGAGCGGACATCTGGGTATATGTTTTGTGTAACTTGAATCATAGGAAACAGGACGTATGTTACAGAATGAATGTTCTCGAATTTGTTGTTGTGGCTTCTAATTTGTTGAAGGTCAATCCAGTTAAACTTGTTAGAAATCATTGACATCATCTAATGATACGCAGCGGAAATACAATCAAGGATAAGATCTAGATTTATAATTATATTCATGTGTAGAGATAAAACACACAACAGTTAGAATAACTTACTTGTTGTGTGATAGAACGATCGTGACGTTTCCTGCAGTTGAATCCACTACTAGAGGTATCCACGTGTATGCATATTCGATGCAGGAACAATTCCAAGTGCAAGTTTCAATCACGGAAAGCTAGGAAATCCTTATTGAATACTATACTGCTCTGTGTGTTTTCTCTCTTGTGTTTTCACGTGTCAGACAAAAGAAATATATTCTTATTCTTATAAGACTGATAGCCGCCTATTAACCCTAGATTAATAGGGCCGGGCCTTTTCTTTTGTCTACAATTAATTAGTCCAATAGTCCAACTAATAACTAATTAATTAGGTTATTAGAATATATCATATATATCCTAATCTAGTCCATTAAAATATCTTTCAAAACTAAGGGCTCGTTGTCATCTTTCTTTATTCTTCTAGTCTACTGATCACTATTTTATTAGCAACAAATTACCGCAACTAACACGGTGCAATTGTAGCACAAATTGGTAACCAAGTATCGTATCCACAGGGACTGACACAACGAAACTACTTTAGCTATTTCCTAAACAGACTCTCACAGTATGCAGGTAAACGAAAGCATAAAGGTTTAATTAACTTATACTAAAACGCAATTAACAATAATTAAAAACACGTAGGAAAATTCGAATATTAACAGACAACTGATCCTAGGGTAGTAAATTCATTAACTAAATCCACATAATAAATCCAGTTTAATCCAGTTATGATGAGAGATCACTTAATTAATCAATCACTCTCGCTAGAGCAGCAACGATCGTAGATTAGTAAATTATCAATCTCCGTTAGGTCTCAAGAAAATCTACTAACTCCCAATAGCTCATAAGAATAGCTCCCTATGATCCACCTATCTCCGCTAGGTCTCAAGGTTAAAATCATATCATACATTCCTGAATCCGCTAAACAGTTATCTCCGCTAGGTCTCAAACCGAATAGCTAAACATGCAAACTATTGATCAGATAATTCACAAGAAATTAAGCACCAGGAATTATGAATCATAAACTGGAAGGCACAAAGGTATTAACAAATAAATCACATAAATTCAATCAACTATTTAGAAACCCTAGAATCAGCTAAACGAAACTAGCCAGACATGATAAAATAAAACATAAACATAATTAAGAAGAATGCAATTATAAAAACTAAATTGTATAAAAACCGAATGAAAAACGATTGTAGCAGCTTGAATCTTCAGTCTTGATCCAAGCCTTTAAAACTAGAAAGCAATAAAATTCTGAAAGCTAGAAAACTGAAAAATAAAGTTTGGGAACTGAAAAAGGAACCCTGAATAGGTCAAAAGAGGACCTATATATAGGCACAGGGGATAAATACAGTATAGAGCTCGAAAATACTGATAAAATCCGAAAATCCCGCAAAATCCCGAAAATCCCGCAAAATCCCGTCGGGTACTATTCACTGCTGCGCGCGACTTTCTTGTTTCGGCCATATCTTTCTCGTCCGAACTCGGATTTGCGAACCGTTTGCGCCTACGAACTCGTATCGAGACGAAATACAACTTTCATTAAGATCAACAGTCCAAATTCGAACTGCATATTTCTGTAAAATTCATCAAAGTACGAGCAAGTAACATATTTCACAATATAAAGCAATTTACGCACAAAACCATCATCAAACACACTCAATTTCCTATAAAATTGACATCATATGAACACTAAAAACAATGGAAACATGAGTGTTATCAATAGTCCAATAGTCCAACTAATAACTAATTAATTAGGTTATTAGAATATATCATATATATCCTAATCTAGTCCATTAAAATATCTTTCAAAACTAAGGGCTCGTTGTCATCTTTCTTTATTCTTCTAGTCTACCTTGTTGTTTTGATTTCATATGAGTTCCTCTAGTGAGTATTACAGTGTTTGAGAGAGAGAGAGAGGCGTCTGGTTTTGTGAAGATTCCTTAGAAAATTTGACTAGGAAAGAACAATAAACAGTGGCAATATTCTTCTTGGTTACGTGATTATTACATTTGTTCACGATAATTGCTATTCTCTTCGTCCCGTTATTCATGGCTCGTGTCTTTTCGGTATGGAGATTAAAAAGTGTAGAATTAAGGAAAACTACATATTTAGTGTTATTTTAATTAAACTTAAATTACCTTTAATTAAATAACCCTTTTCCTCTCCCCCACGCTAAATTCAACACAGATTAAAGCATCGTCGAAGCCGCCGACTTCCCTTTGTCTCGGACGCTGCCGACTTCCCAAAATCCAGCACCTCCTCTCAAATCCACAAATCCATAAACCAAAAATCAAATCCCCGAAATTCCCAAATCCACAAAACCAAAAAACTCAAGAATAATTCGATCTGAGATCCTATTCTAGAATAATGACGCTTGAGATCTCAGATACTGCTATGGATGCCATCGTGATCTGCAAGGATGAATTCTTTTATCCTCGCGATTGGATACGAAGGTCCGCCTCGTGAGCCATCTCCTTGGTGTTGTTGTCGCCTGTGAGAAGAGGCAACATCTCCAGCGGCAGAGTCTCCAGCGGCGTGGGTGGAAGAGGCGACGATGGGGATAGTGCGTGAATACTTTTATTTATGAGAATTTGTACTTTTAATTATTTAGTTAAATAAATATTGGTCTAACCAAAACTAATAATTGTTATAATAAAAAATAATTATTATTATGAAGAAATGTAATGTTTCTAAAACATACATTTCTTCATTATAATGTTTACTTTTTATTCATAAGAATTTTTACTTTTAGTTATTTGTTCAACTAATAATTTTTGTAAGTAAAAGTAATTATTGATGTGAACAAAAGTAATGTTATTTTCACACATTAATGCTTTTATTCTTAACTATTTGATCAAGTAATTATTGTCCTAAACATTATCATAATAAAAAAGTAATTATTAATATGCACAAATGTAATATTTTTAAATTATTACATTTGTTTACAATAATTATTATTTTTACGAATAAAAATTTGTACTTTTATTTATTTGACTAAGTAAACATTATCATTATAAAAAGTAATTATTGATATGAATAAATATAATATTTTAAAATTATTACATTTGGTGTAATTATTATTGTAATAAAAAGTAATCATTATTGTAATAAAACGTAATTGTTATTATGAAGAAATGTAATGTTTTGAAACATTAAATTTCTTCAAAATAATAATTATTTTTATTCATAAGTATACATGAACAGATGTATACTTTATGCTAATTAAAAGTAAATATTCCTATTATGATTCATGATTTAATGTTCAGAATTTTAGGGTTTAGTGTTCATGGTTTATGGTTTAGTTTTCAGGGTTTAGAGTTTAGAAAATATAATACTTTATATTGGATGAAGGTAAATATTATATTAACATAAGTATACATTTGTGCAAATAAATGTATATTTTATACTTATTAAAAGCAAACATTCCTATTAGAATTTAGTGTTTAAGGTTTAGGGTTTATTGTTCAGGGTTTAGGGTTTAGAAAATATTATACTCCCTCCGTCCCAGCTTTTTGTATCCACTTTTAGTTGTATTTACAACTAAAAGTGGATACAAAAAGTTGGGACGGAGGGAGTACTTTATATTGAATGATGGTAAATACTTATATTAACATAAGTATACATTTGTGCTAAGTGCTAACAAATGTATATTTTATACTTATTAAAAGTAACTATTGTCTTAATAAAAAGTAATTATTCATATGAAGAAATGTAATATTTCAAAATTATTATTGTTTTCACAAAAATTGTTATTTTTACTTACGAAAACTTGTAATTTTAATTACTTGGTCAGGTAATTATAGTTGAAAGAAAAAATAACCATTAATATGAATAAAGGTAATCTTTTTAAAAAATGAAATAAATGGAAAAAAGAAAAAATATATAAAAAATATTGAAAAGAAAAAATTAAACGGAAAAGTAAAAGAAAATAAATAAAACACTTTACTAAAGTAATTATTATTGTAATAAAAAGTAATCATTGATATGACAAAAATGAAAAAAAAAATACAGTATCAACGTAATAACAGAAAAAAAAGGAAAAAAAAAAACACAATAAAAAACACAAAAAACGCTAATGCAAAAAGAAAAACAGAAAAAAAATGTAAAAAAGAAAAGAAAAACGCAAAAATAAAAACTAGAAACGCAAATGCAAAAAAAAAAAAAAAAGAAGAATAAGAAGAAGAAGAAGAAGAAGAAGAAGAAGAAGAAGAACAGAAGGTAAAAAAACGGAAAAAAAATGAAACACAAAACATGCTATAGTCAAGTTTCGAACTTTGGTGGTTAGAAAGTGAGAGCTTTCTCCAACTACTACACCACACTCCATTTTGTAATAAATAAGAGCATCCGCATCGCTTACACGATGCGCCTACTCGTGTAGAGCCGCCATCGTGTAAGCCGATGCAACCTCTCCTTACACGAGGGCTTTCTAACGTGTAGCCCGATAGTCCATTCAATTCAGGCGCGTGTTTGACACGCGCCATTAAAAAAAGTTCGAATTTTGAATTTTGAAGGCAGCTTTGACTGCCTTGGTTTGCGTGCCTTTTTTTGACCGTTCGATTTTTTTTTTCTTTTTTTCTTTTTTTCTTCTCTTTATATTCTCTTTTCCTTCTTCTTCTTCCTCATTTTCTTCACTCAACAATTATTCTCTTTCACTCTTCCAATCTACACTATCAATATTTCCTTCTTTTTTCTTCCGACAATGGCAGAATCTACACGTTTCAGACCTCTAGGGCCGGAATATTTATTTTTAGGATTTGTTTTTTATTTTATTAAGTTTTATGTAATTTTTAGGATTTCAAAATTAATGCAATTTAAATTTGAATTAATTAAATTGTGTGATTTAAATTTATGCAATTAAACTTAAATTAAAAATAAAAAAAATCAAAACTAAAAAAATCATGTAGGCTATCATGATAGCCCAATGCAGCCTCTTTACACAATGTGGTCCCCCCTCATCAAGTAAGCTATCATGTAGGCTATCATGTAACCCCAATGTTGATGCTCTAAAGAAACAATTTTTATATATTAATATGAAACCCCAAACCCCCGCGTCCAAACCCACCCGACCCGTCTCACGGTATGAGGTCAACCTCACCCAAGATCAACTCCAAAGATGACAGGTTTCGAGTATTTTCTAATTAAATTTATGGATAATCATATTATTTTTTTATTTTTATTTTTCCTATTTATCAACTATATATGTTTGTGTGTAGTTTAGAGACGAGGCAATTTTCAGGCACCTCTATGCTCTTGCTGCTCGTGAAAAACCTTATTTAGTCTCAAATTAACTAGCTTGAGACTTTATTTGTCAAAATATTTATTATATATTTTAGTTAAGAACTAATATGGGTATTTTTCTGTATTTGTTTGCATTATGAAAGGCCTCGCTTTAACTGCCTTAATTAATTTATTTTTTGTGTAAAAAAACTTATTTTCGGATATTACAATTCCAAATTCTGACACGGCACCGACACCCACGCACTTGAAACAAAAACAATAATGACTACCGCTTAGATGCCTCGCCCACCAACCTTCGTACCTCTCTTGCCCTCACGACAAAACTCAAAACATACATACAAAATGTTGGGCTAAGGCATTTTATCATGTAGATTCGACAATGACCCTTCAAAAACAATTAATTGTTATTGTGGCTCCAGATTTTTTAAACCACTTTTTCCTTACATATAAAACTATATTGTTTAAAGTTGCCATAATCAGGGCCGGTCCTGAGGGTGGGCGGGCATGGGCGACGGCCCAGGGCCCAAAATTTTTAATATATCCTATTAATTATACATCTTATGTATACTAACAAAATGATTTTGGGCCCAACATAATTTATTGTCAAATTTATATCTATACTATATTAAATAGAGAGTTTTCAATTTCAAATTAATTTCAAAATTGAGTGACAAATTTTGTAGTTATAATAAAATTGAAGGTTTATGTTTAAACTATATATATTTCTTTTTATTTTCATTTTTTATTTTCTTTAACTTCTTATTTGTTGTTACATTTCTTTCCAAAATTGTGAAATTCAATTAATTATAAAATATTTAATATGCATATCAAATTAAAGATCATGATAAGAGCTTTAATATGATACTATATTTTATGAAAATATTTGATTTAAAATGTAAAATTTATGCATGTTTAAATATTAAAGTTTTATAAATTTCTCTCTCCTCTCTCATCTTTTTAAATAAATATATTTTTAATTCTTTTAAATTAGGAGTATTTTATTTTTAATTTTTTTAACTTATTTTTTTATTTTTGTTTTAATATCAAATTTTATAATTGTGATTTTTTTTATTTTTTTTAAGATTCAATTCAAATATATTCAATTAAATTTAATTTTTTATTATATTTATAAGTATAATAATTAAATTAGTATTAATTTTATACAAATAGTAAAAACAAAAAATATTTTCAGTGCATTGCACGAGATGCAAATGCTAGTTGCATTTAAAAGTTAAAGTTCAATTTAAAATGCAAATGCTAGTTGCACCTCGCCGCCTGTAATATATTTAAGTATATAAATTAATTAATATTAACAATACCGGCGGCAGCGCTGTCGGTGATCACCGGAGGCATCCTTGCCACTGGTATTTCCGCCGCTATTTTGAAAAACACGGTCGTCCCCTCCATCGTCGGTGGGCCGCCGGTAATTTTGGTCGCATGATTATACATTTTTTTGTAGTGGTAGTATGATATTATATTAGGGCCCCATTTTTTAATTTCGCCCAGGGCCTCAGCTTTGTCAGGACCGGCCCTGGCCATAATGATTTCGCATCCATTTAATTTTATTGCAATTGCATGCATGATTAGGTGTGGACCGTGTGGTCATGTTGGAACTGAGTCTTCGTAAAGGGGTTAGGTGGGAAGAAACTGTTGGAAATGTGGTTTTAGACCATTTCTCAACTTAATTATTTAATTGAAATAGTTATTGGATGTTAATCTACGTTTCGAGTAGATGAACGTGGTATACTTGAAGTCTCAAAATCAATTTTCGATGAGTGAGATATTGTATATCAAAGTTTGGATGTTAAGAAGGAAAATAACACTTGTGAAGTGCTATTGTTCCACATTGGAAAACAAGGGAAGATTACTCTTGTATAAGAATAGCAATGCTCATGGAGCTAATAACTTGTGGGCTTGCTAGTGAGCTTGGATGAAGGCCTTGGCCTCGCGCGCACACACACGCGCGCCGCCGCCGACGATTGATCGGACGGACGGACGACGATGATGCCCCTGCCGGACGGGCGGGTCGGGTACGGGCCGCGGCCAAAGACTTGGTTGGATCTTGGCAATTGGTGCTTTGGGTGGTGTTTGGGTCCAAACCATATAATTTTTTGGACAAAATATTTATGGGCTTTTTTGGATTGTTAATTCTCGGCCCAATTGTATTTGTTTTCAGCCCAACTGAAGCCCATCCGTTCAGCCCGCCCAAGCCTTGAAGAGCTGTAGCAATTTTCGAAACTGCACAGATTTGATTTCTGCCATTGATGCAGAATCAATTTGTAACAACAAATTCAAATGGTTTTGAATTTGTAACATCCATAACAGTTTCATGGTTTTAATCCTCTTCATTGAGGATTTAATCTCCCTCATGAGTGTGTTGAGATGCCTATAAATAGAAGACTAGAGGCATGGCATTGCACCTACGAAAATATGCACTTCCTCACTCACTCTCACTGCATATTGCTCAGTTCTTGATCCTATTCCGTTCGCCGGAGCTCGCCGGATTGTGGTGCTACATCCAGCGAGACGTCGTCGTTTTACCTTTGGGGAAGATTCGCCAACACCGTGAGCACTACCGGGGCGATAATCTTCTTGCGGGAAGAGTTTCATCTCGACTCGACGCCTTCTCACGTTTGTTTTATTTCCATTGTAATTTCATTCTAGTTTCCTTGTTACTTCTAATTTGTTTATTTTCTTAGTTCAGTTTTCTAGCTTCGATTGTTTTAGTTTGAGTTGTAAAAGTTAACTCGATTGTGTACCCTGTTGTAACAATCGCAAGAAGATTATACGCTGCTGTCGCACGTTCGGGTTTTGGACTTTTAATTTACATTAAAACTTTCGAAACTTAAAACCTTTGCTTGGAGATGGCGTCCACCGTTCCTACTGTCGGCACCGCCACCAACGGCTCCACCGCCTCTGCCACCATTGGCTCAACCACCTCCGGCACCATTGGCTCCACCGCCTCCGCCACTATTGGTTCCACCTCTTCCACCTTCTTTGGCTCATCTTTTGGCTCAACGGGTGGTTCCACTTCCACCATGGCCCCGTTGCAAACGTCGAGGACGTTGGGTCTTGCCGAGAAACTCTCCATTTTCTCGGGCAAGAACTTCAAATATTGGCAAGAAAAGATGCTATTCTACCTCACAACCTTGGGGTTTGCCGGGTTCTTGACGGAGGATAGGCCTCCGACCCCGAGTGAAGGGGAGACGAGCTTCGAGGTTCGTGCCGGGTATGCGAATTGGTGTCAAGGCGACTACTTGTGCCGCAACACCGTTCTCATGTCCTTGGACGAGCGGCTCTACAACGTCTTCAAGGTCCATAAGACCTCGAAAGAGGTGTGAGAGGCACTTGATCTCAAATATCAAGTGGACAAGACGAATACTACAAAGTATGTCGTCGCCAAGTGGTTGGACTGCAAGATGGTCGACTTCCGTCCCGTGATGGACCAAGTGGAAGAGTTCCAAACTCTCTCACACGAAGTTCAAGCCGAAGGAATGTCCTTGGCGGATGCGCTACTTGTAGCAATCATCATTGAGAAGTTGCCTCCTAGTTGGAGGAGCTTTCAAAATCTTTTGAAGCATGAGCACTCGGAGATGTCCGTGGCAACCTTGGTGTCAAAGCTTCAAATGGAGTATCACGTGAGGAGTCGTGATCAAAAGGGCAAAGCGCCGATGGATGCAAAGGCCAATCTCACCGAAAAAGGCGGTCCTTCCAACAAGCGTGGTCGCCCTAACCCCAATAACAAGGGCAAAGGGAAGCAAGGTGGTGGCCAACCATCAAAGTTTGATGGTGTATGTTTCAATTGTGACAAGCATGGTCACATGGCTAAGGATTGCCGCAAGCCAAAGCGGAAGAAGGCGAAGAACAATGTCAACAACGTCGAGAAGGACTTTGATGATTGGAACCAAGACGACTTTCCTGCGATGATTTCCGAGGTGAATCATCACTACTAGAAAAACGCTCATAGATAACGGATTTTTTCCGTTATCTATGAGCAAAAAAACCGTTGTGTATAGTGGTGTTATCTATGATATATGTTATACACAACGGTTTAAAAACCGTTATCTATGAAGGGAAAAGATAACAGTACAACCACACATACATCACGGTTATGAAACCGTTATCTATATTGATTATACATAACGGTTTTCTACTGTTATGTATTATAATTTATCCGTTATGTATTCTACAATATATATATATTTTCATATTATAGTTAACAGTTTTTATACTTTTTATAACGGTTTAAACCGTTATCTTTTTCTTAGAAAGATAACGGTTTTTTACTGTTATGTATTATAATTTATCCGTTATGTATGCTATAATATTTTTTTTTCATATTATAGTTAACAATTTTTATACTTTTTATAACGGTTTAAACCGTTATCTTTTTCTTACAAAGATAACGGTTTTCCACTGTTATGTATTAGAATTTATCCGTTATGTATTATATAATATTTTTTTCCATATTATAGTTAACAGTTTTTTATACTTTTTATAACGGTTTAAACCTGTACTTGGAGATCTCTTTCCTGTTCTTCTCCGAAATAACCTGCAGCAAAATCAAAAACACTAATTAACATTTGAAAGAGGTGCTTCGAATTACCAATCTGAATTATTTTGTCTGTCTCGCTGCATATATTCTTCACGGTAGCTCTGGCTCACCAGACACCAGCTGAGCTACCCCATACTCCAGCCATACCATAGTACACAAAGGGCTCAAATCAGCCACCCAACATTGTACCATTTCGTAGGTACTCAAGTCTTCAGCCAACCACCCTCTACACTCTTTAACATTTCAGCCAACACACACCCTTATTCATTCCTTATTCACCAGGGAAGTAAATTGATCTACCTGCTACCAGAAACTTCAAGTTTCAGTTCATGTAATACTTCAACAGCCGAAAAGTAAGAGGGCCTTCATTCATTACTCTACCAGACTTCAAGGTAAACCTTGTCTTCAATTCTTTCAAATAGATGAACAAATAGCATACACACAGAATAAAAGAAAAAACTTAGCCCACTATTGTCATAAATAGATGAACAAAATAGCCATGGCAAGCTCAATGATAGATGTTAAGTTCTGATATCTTTCTTACACTATCATCAATAGAAAAAAGATGGGATAGGAAACTTTGCTTCGAAAGGGGAGAATTGCGGCTACCCTTAACCAAGGAGAGTCGAGAGAGAGCTAGGACTCGGTTTCTATTCCCTTCGTGTGTGAGGGAGATCTATTCGTGAGAGTGAGTGAGAGAGGTAACGACAGAGTGGAGGTGACAACCACTCGCCCGAATCTCGAAGACCATGGCAGTGAGCGGCGTTCATCGACGTTCCTCAGTCCACGGCGCCATTCAGAGAGAAGAAGAGGAGGAGAATGAATGAAGCCCGACGATTCACCGATCTTCCGGTTGCAGCGGCGGTGGCTCTTGCAAATATAAAACAAGGTGCAAATTAGAAGAAAAAATTAATGCAAATTGCCTCACAACATGCATTTATCTCCATTAACATCTAAAAGCATAGTGAATAAAAGTATAGTTGGAGCCACTCACTTACACCTTTTCTAAATCGACGGTGACCTGTGGAATCGGAGAGGTTGACCGAATATGAAAATTTGGGGCTTTCTTAAAAAATATTAGGGCTTTTGTTTTCCTGTGGGAATTGGGAAAATTCGAGACGACATAGAGAAGAAAAGCTTACCAGCGGCGGCCTCACCGAAAGCTTACGGCCGAAATGACAGATAGAGGATGAGAGGAGAATTAGGGCTTTCCCCTTTTCCTGCCTCGATTATGTGGAGTTGAGAAGAGAACCGGCCGTAGAACACCATCGGCTCGCTGATCCTCGGACCACCAGCAACGATGGGCGGGCTCTAGGTCGCGCAGCTCGCCGGTCTCCCTAAGATGGCGACGACTGGGTTGTACCGAACAGAGAAGAACTAGGGCTCGACCTTTGCCCTTGCTATATGTTAGAGGAAAATGGAGAGACGAGGTCGCGGCGACCGAGGTCGCGGCGACCGATGTCGCCGGAAGAGCGCGAATAGCTACCATTCGCCAGAACTTGCCTCGGCAGCGGTGACGACTATCTCTCAAAGAGGGAGAGATCGCGAAGAGAGAGAGAGATTTAGGGAGGAGATGAGAGATACAATTATACAATATTTTTAAATTATTTAATTAATAAATTAATTATGAAAATAAAAAATTAAATAAAATAATCGCATACATAACACTTTTTCTTAACGGTTTCAATAATCGTTATGTAAGAGTTAAAAAATACGCACATAGATAACGGTCGGCTTAACGGTTTGTAATACCGTTATGTATGTAACTAATAGATAACGCAAAAACATAACTAATTAATCGAAACCGTTATCTATGCATATAGACAACACTACATAGATAACGGATTTTTGCAGAACCGTTATCTATTCCTAAAAGTGCGCTCATACATAATGGTTTTTGAAAAAAACCGTTATCTATGCACTGTTATGTATGTAAACTTTTGTAGTAGTACTGCATGTTGATAGCCCAAATGCTTGGTTCGTGGATACCGGCGCTACCGTCAACGTTTGCATCAATCGTGGGTTGTTCCACAACTACAAAGAAGTGAAAAACAAGACGATCATGGAGGCTAGCGAGCGGACTTCTCAAGTCATTGGCATGGGAGATGTGGTTCTTCAACTCACTTCGGGCGTGGAGATCACCTTGAAGGATGTGCTACATGTTCCCACTGTCCGAAAGAATCTAATTTCGGGCATTAAGCTCACTAAGAAAGATTTTGAGTTATTTTTCAAAGCTGATTATGTTGTAATTCACAAGTGGGGAAAGTTCCTTGGGAAAGACTATGCCTCCGAAGGGCTTTTCAAACTTGGCGTGAGAGCTTGTAAGCCTGCCAAGGCAACTATCAATAAGAAATAATCTACTTCTTCTGCTTACTTGATTGAGTGTTCCGATTTATGGCATTGTAGACTTGGACATGTTAATCTAAATGCTATAAAAAGATTAGTAAAAATGAATCTACTAGAAATTGATGAATATAACTCACAAGAGAAATGTGAAGTTTGTGTTGAAGCCAAAATGGCTAAGTTACCATTTAAATCGGTTGAAAGAAGCACTAAACCATTAGAACTAATTAACATCGATGTTTGTGATTTAAAGTTTGTGCAAACTAGAGGTGGTAAGAACTAATTTATCACCTTTATAGACGATTGCACAAGGTATTGTTACCTTTACTTATTGAAAAGTAAAGATAAGGCTATTGAAGCTTTTAAAAAGTTCAAAAATGAAGCCGAGAATCAACTTGGATGTCGAATTAAGATGGTTCGAAGTGATAGAGGTGGAGAATATGTAGCTCTATTTGCTGAATTATGCAACGAAAGTGGTATAATCCATCAAACGACGACTCCTTATTCACCACAATCTAACGGCGTTGCTGAACGCAAGAATCGAACTCTTAAAGAGATGATGAATGCCTTGTTGATTAGTTTAGGATTACCCCAGAACATGTGGGGGGAAGCTGTCTTAACGGCTAACTATATCTTGAACAAGATTCCACTCAAAGGGAAAAATGTAACTCCATATGAGCTATGGAAAGGAAGGAAACCTTCGTATAAATACCTCAAAGTGTGGGGGTGTTTAGCTAAGGTAGAAGTGCCTATACCAAAGCAAGTTACAATTGGACCTAAAACGGTAGATTGTATCTTCATTGGTTATGCACTTAATAGCAGTGCCTATCGTTTCATAGTACACAAATCGGAGATACCCGATATGCATGTAGGGATAACGATAGAATCAAGGAATGTTATATTCTTTGAAAATATCTATCCCAATAAGGATAAGGTTGTATCTAACTCAAACAATGGAGTTGAGTGTGAAGCTACAAGTTCTAAACCTTTAGACATAGCTAGCAGTTCTACACAAGTAGATGATGCTACGAGTTCTAATCCTGTACCACCTAATAGGAAAAGACCAAGGTCTAAACCTATGGATGTAGAACCAAGACGTGGGGAACGAGTTAGAAAGGCTAAGGTCTATAGAACGAATTATGTTGTCTTAATGTTAGACGGCGAACCGGTGACGATCAAAGAAGCCTTATCTGGCTCCGATGCAGCTCTTTGGAAAGAGGCCATCGATATTGAGATTGATTCCATTATGCAGAATCATACTTGGGTGTTAGTGGATCTACCAGCTGGAAGTAAAGCTTTAGGATGCAAATGGATCCTAAAGAAGAAGTACAAATCTGATGGTACTATAGATAAATACAAAGCCCGACTTGTCGTTCAAGGTTTCAGGCAGAAAGAAGGGTATGATTTCTTTGATACCTATTCGCCTGTAGCTAGGTTGACATCTATTAGGATGCTTCTCGCTATTGCTGCTTTGCACAATCTCGAGATTCACCAAATGGATGTGAAAACTACATTTTTATACGGCGAGTTGGAAGATGAGATATATATGAAGCAACCTGAAGGGTTTGTAGTACCTGGGCAAGAGCACAAAGTATGCAAACTCCAACGGTCTTTATATGGAATGAAGCAAGCACCGCTTCAATGGCATTTGAAATTTGACAGCGTTGTTAGGTCCCGGGGGGTCTCGAATAGGTGTATAGGGGGGGGAATACACCTATGGGCTATTTTTACAAAATCCTTAATCAGAGGGATCTCAAGATAGAGATCTAAACAAAACTTTACACGCAAACAAAGATACCTGTTGACTGAAAACAGTTTTGACCAAACAGGGTTGACGACTGATACTGAAAGCTCTTCAGTAAGGAGTTATCAGTTAAGTTACTGGAACTTAACTGATGCACTTGTGGGCTTCAGTCGAGTTTGCTAAAACAAAGATGATAACACTTTTCCTGACTATCAAAAGATAGATCAGTCAGACTGATATCATACGCAGCGGAAATTAAACTTAAGTTTCGCAATAGCCTCGGTTGAGCACGTTGTTGGTCTTAGGTTTCTCTTTGCTGTTAATCAGTATTCAGTTTATCAATTGAAACAACACAAGTAAGAATGTAAAACTGAAAGCTGTAGACAACACAGAGACTTTTACGTGGTTCGGAAAAACCCTTTCCTACATCCACGGTCGGTTGATCAGACCAACAATCCACTCCGCAAGTGCTTAACAGGTGCACTGCAAACCAAACCGTGTGCTTGCCGGGTGCACACAACCGTACCACTGAAGAAAACCCTTCTTCAGTACCCATGCTTCACTCGCGTCGGATTTCTCTTGCTTAGCACAACCCGCGCTTCTGACCTCCGAATCACTCAAAACACTCAAATCTTTCTTTTGGAAAGGAGGTTTGAACGAGTGCCAACTATACTGCAAAGAACAAGTTATTTGTAGCAAGTTTGACCTTGGCTTCTAGGTAAACAGAGGTTTGCCTAAGGTCTAAGAGAATGTATGTAATCAGCAGTGACTGATTTTGGCTTTGGAATTCTCTTCTTCGATTCAAGCTTTGGGGAGGTTAAGCTTTAGGCTGAGTAGCAATTTCGGCAGAGCTTCAGCTTATGTCGTTGAATCGGTGAAGATTGAAGTTGATCCTCGAGCGCTATTTGTAGGAGAACTCTTGAATAGATCCGTTGGCGTAGAACGTCCTCAAGATTTCTTCCGTTGGAGAGCAATTCGAATTTGGGCTGAGGCTTCAATTTTCGAGGTTCCTTGTCTGGTGGAAACGACTCTCTTGAGGGACATGAGATGTGACGTCTCTGATAAAGTAACCACCAAATAGGAATGACCTCTGCAGAGATAAGATCCTGACATCTCTGCATTTAATGCGGCTATACTCTAGTGAGTACGTGGCTTCCTTTGAACATTGGAAGATCAGTCCGAGGAAGAATGATCAACTGATACTTGACTTTAGTATCAGTCTGTGGCACGCATTAAGTAATCAGTTTCAAACTGATTCTTCAACTGATACTTCAGTTGGTATCTTCAGTCTTCAGTCTTCAGTCCTTCGTCCTTCAGTCTTCAGTCTTCCGAACCGCATACTAAACTAGAAATGAACTCTAACACTTGAGTTCAAAACTACTCTAGTCTATTACAATTAAGACCTATGAATTTGGTATCATCAAAACAAGGATTAGGATATTCCACAAGGTTCCCAACAATTTCCCCCTTTTTGATGATGCCAAAACCATACAGCATTTCTAGACAACAAAAAAAGGCTGAACTCATAGCACAAGTTCTAAAACTGGGGAGAAAACAGTTTCCCCTTAACAATAGGAGAAGTTCTAAAACAGAACAGGAGAAGACAGAAAAACATAATCAGAGCCTGGATAAAAAGTCATTGTCTTCAGGTTGAGGTCAAAAAGAAGTTCTTTTCATTAATAACGGACTGATAAGCCATCAGTTGGGGTACAGAGCGAGACTTACGTTGGAGTAAAAAGTAAAAACAAAAACATCATGGGAAACCCATGGACTCCAACAGTCTGCTTGGCTGCACCTTTGAACTTCTTGATCTTCATCTTCTGTCTTTGTATCTTCATGTTCCTAAGCTTGTTCCACTCCCACTTGTTTTCCGTTGAGTTGAGGTCTTTACTGGAATGTCGTCATTACAACTTCTGGTGATCCTTTGTAGTCTCATCTTCAGTCAAGAAAGAAGATGAGGAAAAACCTTTGAGAAGGTTTTTCTCTGACTTCCAACTTTTCCCCCTTTTTGGCAACATAAAAAAGAGAGCTGATGATGAAGACAATGATCAGACGGTACCCAACTCCTAGTCTGAGAAGCTCTTGAGAAGATTCGAGAATAGGGTGAGTCCAGAGTTGTAGAAGGAAGGAGACGCTAGTGGAGAGGTGAAGAGATGAGAGAGGCGGAGAATTGAAGGAAAGACGAGAGAAGAAGGCTGCCTTGGAAGAGAGAGAAGGCTGCCTTGAAGGGAGAAGGAAGAGCTGGTGAAGGAGAAAGAAGGAGAGAAGTGAAGAAGGGCGTGAGAAGGAAGAATAGAACCGGTGGCAACTGAGAGGACTAACACCATCGATTCGCCAGCACTAGGTCTATGAAGAATAGACCTAGTGCGGCTGAAGATGCCGGCCAACAACGAGAGAAGTCTCGCTGTTTGTTGCAAGCCAGGGAGGAGTGTAATATCTGCGATAAGGAAAATCTCCTCCAGAAGCTGTGAGGCTTCTTGGCGCCAGGCATGAGGATGGAAGACACTCGCTTCTCTGGATACAAGTGAGGGTAGAGCAAACTTTGACGTCGGAGAGACGTTGAGATCCAGTGGAAGGGTCCGGTGAAGACCAAGTATGTGAGCGTCATTCTCCCACTCCATGACTTTGCAGTCATAGATTTCTCCTTTAGTCGGAACAAAATTTCTCTGCAACTTTGGAAGGTTTGAAATTTTTTCTCACAGTGAAGGCTGTGGAGAGTTGTTAGTTGATGCAGGAAAAGAGTGAAGACAACATGGTATAAATAGACAAAATTAGTACCAAGTAAGAAGATGAAAAGTTTTTTGAAGACTGTGCCAAAAAAAAATTGTTTTTGAAGAAAATTTCACGCCTGCCGTCACTACAGGGGACTGAAGCTTCAAAAAGGTGAGAGGTATCATTGCATTATGTCATGTCAATGAGGTTCTCAAGAAATTTTATACAGAGGCAATAGGTTGGAAAGATTTTTAGAGAAGATATTGACAAGTTCAATCAAAACAGATTTTCCCATTTAAAACACTTGTCCTTCTCGGATATTCCATTTTTCAACAATCAGTTAAAGTTTTTGAAAGAAACTGATCAGTTAGAGAAAGATTTTGAATTTCAACTCAAGGCTCTTAACTGAAATAACTGATTTTAAATAGTAAGTTTTAAAAATACTTACTGATCGACTGATCATTGTAGCCAGTCGATACCACTTGATCCTGGTTGAATCATCAGGATGGTTTTTCTTCAGATGAGCGCTTGACATTATTGCTTTCCACGTTGGTGGTTGTTGAACAACAAAAGAAAGACCACCAGTCAGCATGACTGTTTGAGAAGATCTTCAAACACAGCATCACTCTTCAGGGTTGATGAGGCCGATCCTTCCACACAGATCGTTGAACCTTTCTTCTGGAAGAGCTTTGGTCAGCAAGTCCGCTCTCTGAACAGCAGTTGGAATCCATTCCACAGATATATTCTTCTATTCGACGTGATCACGGATGAAGTGATGTCGAATAGCAATATGCTTAACTCTGGTGTGATGAACTGGATTCTGGGAGATTGCAATAGTACTGGAGCTGTCGCAATAGATTGGGACTTCCTTTTCGTCTATCCCACAGTCCTTCAACTGTTGGACTAACCACAGGAGTTGTGAGCAGCAGCTTCTGGCAGCAACATATTCAGCTTCAGTTGTGGAGGTGGCGACTGAAGTTTGCTTCTTTGAAAACCATGAGATGAGCTTGTTGCCTAGGAATTGACAGGTTCCGGAGGTTGATTTGCGATCAATTTTGCATCCAGCAAAATCTGCGTCTGAATATCCGATGAGCTTGAAGTCGTCGTCTGCTGGGTACCACAATCATAAATTGGGTGTGCCTTTGAGATATCGTAGAATTCGCTTTGCTGCATCTAAATGAGCTTCCTTTGGATCTGACTGATATCTTGCACATACTACGACTGCAAATGTGATGTCTGGTCTGCTCGCAGTCAAATACAGCAATGATCCAATGATTTCTCTGTACTTCGTCGAAGAGACAAATTTTTCTTCTGAACCTGGATCAACCTTCCAGTTTGTGTTCATTGGGATCTTGACTGATTTCATGTGCTGAATACCGAACTTGGCTATCAGTTCCTTGGCATACTTGGACTGACTGATCAGTATTCCTTCACTGGTCTGCCTGACTTGCAATCCGAGAAAGAAATTCATTTTTCCCATCATGGACATTTGGAACTTGTTGGTCATGATGTCAGCAAACTTTTTGCACATACGTTCGCATTTGGATCCGAAGATTATGTCATCGACATAAATCTAAAAAAGTAAGAGATCTTCTCCTTCTTTGAGAGTGAACAAAGTTCTGTCCACAGATCCTTTCTTGAAACCTTGTTCAACAAGATACTCCGAAAGAGTATCATACCACGCTCTTGGAGCTTGCTTCAAGCCATAGAGCGCTTTCTTCAGCTTGTACACCTTTTCTGATCCAGCAACCTCAAAGCCTGGAGGTTGTGTAACACCCCGTAACTTGAGAACCTTGAGATTTAAGGACTAGCTTATTAAAGATGAGAGGGAGATATCGATGGATGGTAATATGAGTGAATTAGAGATGTTAAGAGAATTGAGAATGATGCTAGAGTTGAGATGGAGATGTTAATTGCTTTCGAGTGAAACGAAGTGCGAGAGATAGAGTTGAGGTAGTGATTGAGAGTCACTATATAGAGGATTAAGCTAGAGTGACCTTTTGATTAATGACGAGTGATGATCCGTTTAATGTGATAACTTGTGAGTTATTTATTTGACGTTATGTGATTTTACTTGATACGTGCGCACTTATATTTTTTTTGAGTCGTTATGATTTTCGAAAATTAGCATACATGATTTTAATTACCACCACACACTCCTACACTCACAACCATTATTTTAATCTCTTTTCCCACATGTGGAATTGGCGGATTAGACATGTTGATTAGGGGGAGACAAAGTACTATTTGAGCATTTAATGCTTCTTATCTTAGAGAATAAGAATCTTGTTTAATACTAAGAGTTTCTCATCATTTTCGGCCCCTCAACTTCTTCTCTCTCCCTCACGACATTCTCTCTCTCCTCCATTGAAGATTAAGCTCAAAGCTTCTAAACTCCCAACTGTGAAAAGATACTCCGCTAAATCTAGCCTTAAACACTTTCTACGCTTGATTCAAGAAGTTTAGTGGAGTCTAGAACCTGAAGAATCGAGAGAAGACGTCCTTCCTCTTGAAAATATTTGAGTAAGTGTTTCGATCTTTTGGATCTAGACTGATCTTTTGGATCTAGACTTGTTGTGAGATGTATGTAGTGATATGCGTGTGTTATAAGATGTTTTAAGCATGAGAAACTCTCCCCCCCTCCTCCTTTTTCTTCATTTTCGGAAATTTGGGTTCATGCCCTTTAAAAATCTTTCTTTTCTTAAACCAAGATGAGAAATGTGTTATATGTGATGATTTGAAGTGTTTAAGATGTGTTTTTGCAAAACCGAGTCTTGAGATATGAGTCTTTACAAAATCTAGTTTGATATAAGATTGTGGGAAAAATCTGTAAGTTATGTCTTGAATGATGTTTTGATGTTGAGTAAGAACGTATGAATAGAGTTACGTGTTTTTGATGATTTTAGAGTTTGTAGAGTTCGTAAGTGGTTTATGATGATGCATGATAAGTTTTGGTGTTGAGTGTGTTTGATGATTTTTGAGAATGAAAAAGTTGATGAGTTTTCGAGTTGCTCTTGACTGCATCGTTCTGTCTTGAGTCTTGCTCTACTCAGCCGAGAAGTCATTCCTCCGCTCTGGCATTTTGTTTCTTGTGACTTTTGATTTCTCGGAACCGAGAAGTCATTCCTCGGGTATGCCAGGGAAATCGTTTCCCCGCAGGCATGCCAGAGAAATCGTTTCCCCGCTGGCATGCCAGAGAATTCATTTCCCCGCTGCCCTGCCAGCGAGTTCTTTTCTCTGCTGACGATCGATTCCTCTGATGATCGATTCCTCTGACGATCGATTCCTCTGATGTTTGATTCCTCTGATTTCTTATTCCTCTGATGTCCGATTCCTCTGATGTCTGATTCCTCTGATGTTTGATTCCTCTGACGTTCGCCATTCCTCTGGCGACAGAGAGTTCGTCATTCCTCTGGCATTTCTCTGCTGCTATGCCAGAGAGTTCATGATTTCGCTGCCTTGGTAAGTTGATTCCTCTGCCCTGGCGAGTATTTTTCCGCTGTTCTGCCGAGCTGCTCCGCTCCGCTGAGTTTTCCCACTCCGACCACCGAGCATTTCTCTGCTCTGGTCTCCGAGTCAAACTTATGTTTCCTTGCTTGTGATATGTTTATCAAGGAGTTGTATGCTATGTGTGTTTATACTTGCCTTTGTGCTTGATTGCTTTTAATCTAGCCCTTGAGTGCTAAGTTGAGAATAAGATTAGAGTTTTTGTCATAGAGTTGAGTGTTTAGACGGAGATAAGCTGGAGAATAATTGTGATGAGCGTTATAACAAGTTTAAGGTTAAGCTTTTTGTGAGGAAGTTTCTAACTAGTTCCTCGCTTGTCGCATGCACTACTCCGATGTTACGACTACAGAGACCAGTCGAGGACGTAAGTGAAGATCTTTCCGAGTACCACCTGCAATACGCCGAGCTCTACATGTAGGCAGTATGTTGAGAATATGTTGAGTATGAAATTACCGAGTTTTCTAAAATGATTTATTGATGTTATGAGCTTATCAAATGATTTGAGTTAAATGATGTTTATGAACTGTTTGACTTGCCAATATTTCTGATGATGAACTTGTGTGTTACCCTCTACTGATGAGACGAATTCGGATCCTACCGCAAGCGAGGTTGTGTACACAAAGGTGACTGTGAGCCGTCTACGGGTCGGCCGGTCACGGTGCTTGAGAAGGAGGCCTACTTCTCAGTACCTTGATGATGATAAGTTGTAGATGCGGTACATACATGTTGATTTACTTGTCTGCAGGCACTTATTTATGATGTTGATTATGAAAACTGCATACACAGCCTCTTTGACGTTAACTTTATTTCTATGTATTGCTGATGTTATGGCAAGCTTCAAACATATAGCTGTAAGAGCACTTTTCTTGTCTTTCGGCGTCTGCCCACTGAGTATTATGTACTCACGCCCTGCATATATTTCTAAATGTGCAGGTTAAGCATGGACGGATGATGGCGTGGTGTTGGCGGGGAGTGTTGTTTCAGATGATCACCTTTTGTCACACTTTCACCTCGGTGGCAGCTTTATGTTTTGAGTTGTGCTAGACTTACTTAAGGAATGCACTCTCAGCTATATGTCTTCATACATATAGTTTGATCACCTTTTGTTGTGTAACTCTGTACGTATTTAATCCTTGTAAACATTGAACTACGACCGTTATAGATGATAACAAAACTCAGATGCTTGACTTTTATAGAAATGCCGATGTTTATAATCTTGAAAGAATGTTATAATGTTAAAGATTTTGAGTTGTTTTCGCTTCCGCACAAAGATGAGATTAGTTTTATAGCCTTTGTTTCCTTCGTTTATTTTAGTCGTATCGATACCCGGTCTACGCTATCACTGGCTAGACGGCGGGCTGCGACAGAGTGGTATCAGAGCCAGGTCGTCTGCTCTGAGTATGTTTCTTAACTAAGTCGAACTTTGCTAGCACCTATCCCTAAAAGGAGTCCTAGTCTAAATTTGAATCTTAGACTGATTGAGAGTTTTCTTGGAAACAACACCCCAACACCCCATCTCCGCCTGCTTACCGAGGTAAGAGTTATTGATGTTCTTGATGTTCTTGATGTTCTTTACTGCTTCTATGATGAGTTTTTATGATGAGCTTTAAACTTGTTACACTAATGTGTTAACGAATTGGTTTAATGATGGAACTGCTTGAGGAGATGGAGTATGACATGAGACAACAATTGTTCCTTTTATGGAGAGATTTTGAGGCTAGTATAGCCGTTGCACCACCGTACCAAATGAGAACGAGTATGTTGTTGATTGAGGAATATCAGGCAAGTGCTACGTCCACTTTTGATAAACACGATGTTACTATTACAGGATGCAGAGTCGAGAGGATACAACGATGCAAAGACGATATCGAGAGGCAATGCGAAGATGGTTCAGAGAGACTGGACTTTGGAAGGGCAATACTCTCGGGGAATTTCTAGCGCGTTACCATAGTCGCTAGATGGAGACTGCTTCTTGCGGTATAGGTGAGGCTGAGGCCATTACGCACTTGATTCCGCAGCTCCCTTCGGAGTGGCAAGAGTGCGCAGCTTCGCTAGTACCCCACTACATCTTTCGGACTGATTTCGGACGCTACTTGGGCGCCGCCTTCCGCAGGTTTATTGCGATGATTAGTTATCGCTATTTTGCTTTCGGCAATCCACCTTCACCGCCTTATGGAAACCTAAATAGACCAGCGCCAGGAGGAGCAGAAGAGGCACCTCCACTGCCAACAGAGCCTTATTCAATTATTCCCCCACCTCCAGCTGATCCCATATCAGCCTTATCTGAGCCTGTTGTCTCAGAACCAATTGTTTTTGAGACTTATTCTCCTGAGAGAAATCATGATCCGTTCTCAACCTTATCACTCATGCCATTTCCCAGTGCCAATTTCCCGTCATAGGAATTTACTTCGGTGACGGCGCCTTTGCCATTACCGCCTCCTGAGATAGCACCGTCTGTTGTGGTTGCTGAGCCACCGATTGAGATTGTGCCTTTTAATCCATACCCAAGGGTTACTCCCTTGCCTGAGCCGGGCACTTTGGCTTTCCAGACATATATGCATCCAATTCTGTATTCGCCATCTCGAGATGCCCAGGAGGGAGGATCACGGCCTGCCCGACTTGATAGCGATGAGGACGATTCCGAGGAGGAAACTCCCGAGATGACGGTTGGCTATGGACGGACCCGGCCACTGCAGCGTAAGACGGCCGCTAATGGCGAGGAAACATGGGTGCCTGTTCCCGAGATACCTGTCTATGGGCCGATGATGGATACTGATGTGGAAGATGAGACAGATGATGATAGCGTGTACCGCTTAATTGACGAATACGAGGATGAAGAGACTGAGCCCAGGGAGAACATGCAAGCGGATGATGCGGAGGAAGGAGTGTCTGGAGTTGATGATGGGCGATGACCGTGCTGTTTAGCATAGATGTTAATATATCTTTTGTGATGCCTAGGTGATGTACATAGATGGAAATAGTGCAGTAGTATGTAATTATAGATGCTTAGTACTTATGATGCCAGTATAGATGGAGCATCATGGTAGTATTAGGGATCGTTTTGATGTACATAGATCCCAACTTTTGTTAAAAAGACCTTGAATAGACAATTTTTCACTATATATGATGATGACCAGAGGGTCTTTAATTTTTTACTTGATGTTGATATTGCTTGGTTTGATGTGTGATGATAGAATTGAGTAACCGATGAACGAGAACTATGAGATGATAAGAAATAAAATAGAAGTAAAGAGAGCTTACGTTGGGAGAAACCAAATTGAGTGGGTATAGATTTTAATTGATGAATTACTATAGATAACGTAAGTTTACAAAGGGCCCATAGGGCATATTAGTGAATTGCGCCATGCGGGAGGATTTTCCGCGTTCCTAGTGATTCCGCTGGAGAAGTGGTTCCTCTGGCTTTAGTTCTCGCTCCGCTAACGAGCGATTCCACTGATGAGCGATCCCGCTGATGAGTGTTCCCGCTGTTAAGTGATTCCGCTGACGAGTGATTTCTCCGGCGAAGTAATTCCGCGGCACAATCGATTTCTCTGAGTTTTCCATTCCGCGAGTGAAGCCCATTCCTCTGATAGAGCATGCCCCTCTATTTTATTTTGTTTCTCTACGCTACACACATACTCCTCATCAGTTATGTAACATGGAGAGATTAGCTCCGGGGTTAATATGAATTTTGTTTTTCCTTATAACTTGCCTCTAAGAAGACAAAATCAAAACCGAGTAGAGGAGGAAGAGGAGGAGGAAGAACAGAGAGATCCCACACCACCACCTCCACCTCCTCCACAGCAAGAGAGGAGAGTAGAAGAACTCTTCCTACGACAAAACCCACCTACTTTCAGTGGAGCTGGAGACCCCGCTGAAACGGAAGAATGGATCAGAAGTATGGAAAGGATCTTTAGGTTCCTTAGATGCAATGATGCTGAGCGCCTTATGTGTATGTCATACCAGCTCAAGGGATCCGTAGATTATTGGTGGGAGGCCAAACATAAGACTTTAACCCCTGATCAAGTAGATGAACTTACGTGGGAGCAATTTAAAATAGCTCTCTGCGAGAAATACATACCGCGTAGCTATCGCAAGAAGAAGGAAATGGAGTTTGTAAGTTTGAAACAAGGAAATAAGACGGTAGCTGAATATGACCGTTTGTTCTGTGATTTAGCTCGATATGCACCATATCGAGTAGATACGGATGAGAAGATGTCAGAGTTGTTTTGTGCCGGTTTGAAGCAGGAGATTCGAGTTGTTTTAGCAAGTCAGAGCGCACTTACGTATGCTGAGGCACTGAACAGAGCACTAGATATGGAGCTGGCAATGCAGCCAGAGAAGACGAGTCAACCCTCTGTACCCCAAGTGAATCCGAATGCTCAATCGGGGAGTCAATCCTTTTATGGGCAAGGACAGAGAGGTAAAAGGAAGTGGGACGAGAGAAACCAAGGTCCCGAGAAGTCGTGGCAAGGTCAGAATGCGCCACCTTTTTCTCAAAGCAAAGATAAACGACCTTATGCAGCCCCAGCGGCAGCAGCGCAAGGACCAAGAGGAATACCTCCCTGCCCAAAATGCAATAAGTTACATTTGGGAGTGTGCAGGATGGGAACAAATAGCTGTTTCACCTGTGGAAGAGTCGGACATTACTCCAACCAATGCCCGAACCGACAGCAAAGTGGAACCGGTGGAAGACCGAAACCATTCCCGCCGCAGCTCAAGGCCATGGATGAAGGAATATTAAACAGAATTAATACTCGATTTGCCCGATGATCGTTTCTTGGATTATTATTAATTTATCATACAACGATTAATCCTAACATGCTCCTATGAATTTAACAGCTGCACGTTGGAGTTCAGAAATACCTGAAGAATTCGTCAATCTGTCGCTGAACAGATCAGCCAACTTCAACGCTCCGTTTGACCCCTCAAACGACGTCCAATCGTATTCTGTGCTGAAATACGACTTCTTCGTCTTCGAAAGAGCTTTCCGTGGCCGCCTGTTTCACCTCAATCGGAGTTCTGTAGAGGACGTTATGGCTGTTCTTCGGAGACTGCCATTACTTGATTTCCTGCGAAAATCTGACTCCAGCTCAGATCTTCTGAACTGTATCCCGCTCAGCTTTCACCGTTGGATGGACAACGAACTGTGAAAGTCCCACGAGAGAAAAAACTCCTCACGTTTCTTGCGCCCCACAGATCTCCAAAAACCCTAATATTTTTATCAGTATATTTTCCTGAGAGCTGACAGCTGTATTTATGATAAAATAAATACGTGTAGGCACAGAATTAGTGTAGGAGGCGTTTTTCTCTTCTTCTAGGGCTAGGAGACTTTGGGCCAGTCCAGGGACCAGATACAAGGAATAAAGATGGGCCTCAAATAAATTAATTTATCTATGGTCAGCCCAGACCATAATTAATTTATAAATATCAGTTCATTCCACTAGAGAACCAATATTGACTTACCCCTTTATTGCCGGTGATGAGTCGGGGCTTGTATTTAGACTTGTTAAATCCTCGTATTTAAAATCTCCGACATCCATTAATTAATTATAGCTCTGAAAGCCTTAATTAATTAATCTATTTTGTTATCCTTAAGCAGTTTAAGCAGTACCACTCAAAACTTTATTATTGCGCCTGAACTTAATCAACCTGCAGGGTTTAGCGCAATAAACATTATTGAGCTCCTTAAGGGGATGTCATTAACCTCTACCGGATACGATTACTAATACAGATAATCAGATATCATATATTAACCGCTATCACCCAAGATACAGAGTACTCAAGTTACTATATAACTCTCGCTCATAGTAAGTCAAAGTGATAAACGAATCAACATATATATCTGAAATCTTATTAGTATTAAGATCTTATAAGTTACCGAGATCTTTAATTCTTCACTTAAGTCAGATAGAAGAATATATCTCACTGTGGTCCTATCAATACGTAATGACGTACCAGTATAGATAAGTAGTCAAGACAAACTACTTCCATCTATACCGTAGCCTAAACCAATAACTTGTCCTAGAGTTATTTCGGCTGTGATTATATTATATCTCTTAAGGTTAATCCAATTATATGGTCTTGTGTGATCTACAACACACCATATAATCTACTTGTATAGAGATAGAGAACATACATATGCAATCATGAACACAATCAGATAGGAGATTAGATAGTGGTAACAGGAAACATTGTATACAAGCATAAAACGTTCTTGCTTTCAGTATACAAATCCAACAATCTCCCACTTATACTAAAGCAAACTTTTAGTCTACAATGCGTCTATTTACCAATCACTTAACACTTCTCCAACTTATACTTAAAGTTTGCTAAGTGGGTGGCATCAACTGCATTCCCATCTTCCAATGACCATTTGCGATAAGTCTTTTGTGAAAAGATTAGTAGGTTTCACCAATATGTGAGAATTTATTCTATGAGCACAAAAACCTTGATTTACGAATAATCGTATAACTTGGTACTGCTCCATGTGTTTGACCCCTTGTGGTTCTTGGATTCCTTAGAGTTTGCAACTGCACTTGAGGTATCACGAAGGTGATGCTCTCACGCAAACTAGGAATCACCCTTAGATCCTGGAGGTAGTGGTCAAACCAAAAGGTTTTACCTCCCAAGGAAAACACATAGCTCGAGGTAATTATTCTTTGTTCCGGTCAGCCTGGAAATCCGAAATCGTATAATCCAAAAAAGGAACTAAACTGTCTAACTGGTAAACTATCCTTATTCTCTAGTCAGGGACTTGAAAATATAATTTACTACAGTTCAGTGTCCTTAACTAGGACTATACAGATATCTTACAACCATTCTAATTGTATAGCAAATATAAGATCTCGTACATAGCAATTCATACATGAAGCTATCTACTGCGGAAACGTAGAATACTGCCTTCATTTCCTCAACCTTAATAGGCATCTTAAGACATAGTCTTTAGATAAAGGAACGCCATATCTAAAAGGTAGCAATCCTTTCTTGGCGGTATTCATACTACAACGAGTATTCTCAGTATCAATGTAAGACACTCGAGATAAGGCCAACATCTTTTTCTAGTGATCCCTTATAACCTTGATCACAAAGACGTATACTGTACCTCCTTAGTCTTTCATCTGAGAATGTTCGGATAACCATTACTTTATGTCTTGACAATAGCTCCATATTGTCGCCAATTAGGAAGATATTATCTACATAAAATGCAAGATAAACCACATCACCGATGACACGAGAGCGATTGATACGAGATGCTTCTCTCCCTCCCTCACGTAACCTTCAGGTTGTTGCACATGGCTGTCCTTACCTTTTTCAAGGTAATATATATGACATCCATTTGCCAGACCTCGATGGTTTAAGTGAGCTGCTATGGGAAAAATGGTCCGAATGTTCTGAGCATGGCACTGGCGAAAATATCATCATAACCTATACCCTTACACTGGGCATAACCTTTCGCCCCCAGTCTAGCTTCGAAAGCTACGACCTTGCTCATTCGGGCCTGTCATTATCTTGTATACTCACTTATAACCTAAGGCTTTTACTGCCTCCTGGTAGCAAGATTTTCTAGTATACACCCATATTCTTAATGGATTGCTCCATTGAGGCGTGCCAGGAATCTACATTCTCGTCTTCCACTAATTCCAATATTTGGGTCGATTCTCTTATATTCACTACCAGGGAGTGAATCCAAAGATTCTCCCAAGAACATAAATCGATCGGGTTGTCCCACAACCCTCCCACTACAATGAATCTGTGGTGGCACATGTGTGTCAACAGTGCGTGCAGTGTCTTGTGGTACAAAACTCTTGCACACTTGGCTTGGGTGATGGAATCGCCTATCTAATGTCTTCAATTTCTTGAAGCACACTATCTGACTTGGATTAGTGATTATTCTCATAGTCCACTTCTAAGAATCGTGTGTCATTGCTAATAACCACCTTCTGATTCTTTAGGACTAATTGCAAAGATACATAACTCATCATCGAACATATTTTTCCAAGAGTGACCTATTTCTTCTCTCCACCACACCATCTTATATAGGGATTACACGGTGTAGTAAACTGGGTTAGAATCCCAAACACTGATAATGAATCAGAAAAGATCATTCCTAACACATTATTGGCCCTTTATCCCCCTTGTCATGAATGACCTGGTCTCCATCTTTTCCTCTATACAGGATTCGCAGGTTCGAAATAGTACAACCTGGATTGAATCCAATGTACTTATTTAGACACGAGCCTTTGGATCCTGTTAAGATAGATGTGACCTAATCTAGGGTATCAATATATGTGTAAGATCCTCATGAGAGATTAACCTTAACTTTTCTCTTTCTTTTGTTCGATGATGTAAATGCAATATAAAGGTATTTTGGAGACAAGTTATAGTATGAAGAGAGATGTTCAAAAATACCAGAATAGACAACTTTGTCATTTCTTATGATAGAAATACTACTATCAAAAATGATATGTGATCCATCTATTCAAAATTTTGAAACATGATAAGGAACTCTCAAAAACTAAACTATGTCTTTAGAACTTAAAGACAAGTCTTCAATTGCAACATCTGCGACTCCAGTCACGTTGCCTACGAAGACAATCATCTCATCACTTATCAGCTTCCTTGTCAGCCTAAAAGCCATGCAAGGTGCAACAATCATTATCAGTTTCTCTCGTTATCCACTACTCACGACTGAGTAGAAAATGAGCTGACATGTCTCAGTTACTATAGCAAGTGAAGTACCTTAACCCTTTGCCTTGAGTATTGAAAGAAAAAAAAAATCTCCAATACTCAATCTTATCACACCACTACTCCCACTATTTCCCTTGTCTTTCTTGCCCCTTGGACCCTTCTTCTTCCTATCATTCGACGAAGAAGATGGCTCTCATTTGGCAATAACAAGTGCTTGCACATCTCTTTCCCACAACATCCTTAGCCGTAACTAGAGCATTCAACAACTCAAAAAGAGTATTATCTTACTTGCTCATAACAGCGTTGAGGCGTAAGTTCTTAATTAAAAGACTTGGGAAGAGAGTTCAGGATAATATCGACTTTTGTCTCACCGTCGATACTCCCACTGAGCAAGTCAAGTCTGTCAAAATTTGCATGACATGCTCGTGCACTGAGCTGTGCTCACTCATAAAAATAACAAGATTACTCTCATCAAATTTAAATGAGCAGCTCAGTCCGACTCTCCGAACACTTTCTTGAAATTCAGCATGATGCTAATAACATCGTCCATGCCCTGATGTTGGAGCTACAAGGCTTATGACATTATACTCATAATATAGCATATAGCCACATTATTCGTCTTATGCCACCTTTTATGTAATTCCTTTTTCTCATCAGTTGACTATTGTTCGGACCATAAGAACGTGGAGTAGTAAGCAACACAAAAATTGTGTTAGTTTGTGATAAAGAAAAAAATTCAAAACTGCGTTTCCATTTTATATATGTGGACCGGTTAAAAGACTTTGTGCAAGAATAAATAAACAATAAGAGACATAGACATATCTGAAAGTAACGAACATAAAGCACATAATTCGTAACAATAATATTGTATCCTTTTGATAAAACAATATTAATGAAACCTCCAACCGCTCAAAGAATCCCATGTGCAAGCCACGTGGGGTAGACGTTTACACACGAACTCCTCAACCAGACTATTCACCTAGTCATTTAATTTCCATGTCAACTTAACCTTTTGACAAAAGAAATTAATAGTTGGCACCTTGACTAGACCATATCATCATAACGAAGGGACTCCGTGGGGGAGTTGTACATTGTACTTGATATGATATCTAAGCAATGACCACATTTTAACCTTGAAAATTAAATTCTCGAAATTAACATACTCATTAGGACCATGCCGCTTTCAATTTAATTTTCTTGGTTATCTTATTTAATTCCATTCTCCAAAGTACTTGTGAAAATTACACAAGTAAGCCACGTGGGGTGGACGTTTACTGCATAACTCCCACTACTTTAATGGTTTAAATATTTTTATAGAAACCTCTTCTGACAAACTTATGAGAAACAAATATGAAGTAAGCCACGTGGGGTGGACGTTTACTCACATTGTCAATCACTTTGTCTAGAGACCGCATGTGGAGGTCTACATAATTTTAAGAATAAAAATTATTTCAAAATAACCACAATCTAACTTTGAAATTGAATTTTTCGAATTTGACATACTCACTCGGACCATGCCGCATTCAATTTAATTTCTTAGTTATCTTATTTAATTCCATCCTCTAAAGTACTCGTGAAAAATTATACAAGTAAGCCACGTGGGGTGGACAGTTACCGCATAACTCCCACTACTTCAATGGATTTAAATATTTTTATAGAAACCTCATCTGACAAACTTATGAAACAACAAACATGAAGTAAGCCACGTGGGGTGGACGTTTACTCACATTGTCAATCACTTTGTCTAGAGACCGCTTGTGGAAATCTAAACAATTTTTAATCATCCATAAAATTATTAAGCTTAGTCTTTTTTCTTTCAAAAGGTTTGATCATGCTCAACACATAATCCTAAACATGCTCATCTAGAACGCAACATGTAAAACATGCTCATAGAATTCTAAAACATGCTTAAGAAAACGATAAAACTAGCATGCTTGTCTAAGCGCAGTTAATAAACACATACTAACAAGCAGAGACAAAAACAACATGCAAAGAGCATAAAAGATTAACACCACGACATGCAAAGAACAGAATTAAAAACAATAAAGTTCTTCGTGACCCATTCGTGGAACCCCATATTTCTAATCTATTACAAAGAACAGAAAAGAAATAAAAAAAATAAAACTAAAACAAAATGTAAACTCGGCCCGAAACGTTCATCCGGCCCGTCTTTGAAAAGCTAGGGTTTGGGCCCCCTAGGGATTGAAAATTCGTCCACCTAGGGTTTGGAAAACCCTAGGCGCCGCCGCCTCTCTTGGCAGCCTGCCCTCCGCCGCACAGCCGCCCCCCAACACTGCAGCAGCCCGCCGGCAGCGCACGGCGCTTCCAGCAGTAGCAACAGCCGGCAGCAGCCCTCGGCGGCAGCCTCCTGTGCGAGCAGCAGCTGCCCGGCGCGGCAGCCCTCGCCTGGCTCGGCCTCGGCGTCTCCAGCAGCAGCAACAGACGGCGACAGCAGCGCGGCAGCGGCTCCAGCGTGCGGCAACAACAGCAACAGCAGCGGCAGCGCGCCGCCCGCCGGGCGCGTAGCGCGCAGAGCGCGCAGGCGCAGCCCCGGGCGCGCACCGCCCCTGCCCGCTGCTTCCCGTCGCTCGCCTCGCCGCCTTCCGCTTCGCCTCGCCCAGGTAGTCTCGGTGACAGCAGCACGCGGTAGCCCGACAGCCTGACCAGGCGCGCGCGGCGCACGGCGCGCAAGCGCTCGTGCGCGCGCTGCCCTCGGTGCCGGCAGCCCATGCCTCACCGTACCCGTCGTGTCCTCCTTACACCGTTCTTCATCATTGATTCGTCGTCATCTTCGTCTCGTTCCTCAGTTTTACAGATTACAACGGAAAAACAAAAACAATTGAAATCCTAATCTAACCATGGATTTTTTCGCGGTGAAAAACGATTACAACGTCAAAACGACGTCTCCCACGAATCAACAGACCACGAAGAACAACAGCAGTAAAAACAACGCACATTATTAATCGTACATAAATTAATAATAGAGCCAAGAAATTAATCCTGGGCTCTGATACCAATTGAAGGAATATTAAACTGAATTAATACTCGATTTGCCCGATGATCGTTTCTTGGATTATTATTAATTTATCATACAACGATTAATCCTAACATGCTCCTATGAATTTAACAGCTGCACGTTGGAGTTCAGAAATACCTGAAGAATTCAGAAGAATTCGTCAATCTGTCGCTGAACAGATCAGCCAACTTCAACGCTCCGTTTGACCCCTCAAACGACCTCCAATCGTATTTTGTGTAGAAATACGACTTCTTCGTCTTCGAAAAAGCTTTCCGTGGCCTCCTGTTTCACCTCAATCGGAGTTCTGTAGAGGAAGTTATGGCTGTTCTTCGGAGACTGCCAGAACTTGATTTCCTGCGAAAATCTGACTCCAGCTCAGATCTTCTGAATTGTATCCCGCTCAGCTTTCACCGTTGGATGGACAACGAACTGTGAAAGTCCCACGAGAGAAAAAACTCCTCACGTTTCCTGCGCCCCACAGCTCTCCAAAAACCCTAATATTTTTATCAGTATGTTTTCCTGAGAGCTGAAAGTTGTATTTATAATAAAATAAATACGTGTAGGCACATAATTAGTGTAGGAGGCGTTTTTCTCTTCTTCTAGGGCTAGGAGACTTTGGGCCAGTCCAGGGACCAGATACAAGGAATAAAGATGGGCCTCAAATAAATTAATTTATCTATGGTCAGCCCAGACCATAATTAATTTATAAATATCAGTTCATTCCACTAGAGAACCGATATTGACTTACCCCTTTATTGCCGGTGATGAGTCGGGGCTTGTATTTAGACTTATTAAATCCTCGTATTTAAAATCTCCGACATCCATTAATTAATTATAGCTCTGATAGCCTTAATTAATTAATCTCTTTTGTAATCCTTAAGCAGTACCACTCAAAACTTTATTATTGCGCCTGAACTTAATCAACCTACAGGGTTTAGCGCAATAAACATTATTGAGCTCCTTAAGGGGATGTCATTAACCTCTACCGGATACGATTACTAATACAGATAATCAGATATCATATATTAACCGCTATCACCCAAGATACAGAGTACTCAAGTTACTATATAACTCTCGCTCATAGTAAGTCAAAGTGATAAACGAATCAACATATATATCTGAAATCTTATTAGTATTAAGATCTTATAAGTTACCGAGATCTTTAATTCTTCACTTAAGTCAGATGGAAGAATATATCTCACTGTGGTCCTATCAATACGTAATGACTTACCAGTATAGATAAGTAGTCAAGACAAACTACTTCCATCTATACCGCAGCCTAAACCAATAACTTGTCCTAGAGTTATTTCAGTTGTGATTATATTATATCTCTTAAGGTTAATCCAATTATATGGTCTTCTGTGATCTACAACACACCATATAATCTACTTGTATAGAGATAGAGAACATACATATGCAATCATGAACACAATCAGATAGGAGATTAGATAGTGGTAACAGGAAATATTGTATACAAGCATAAAACGTTCTTGCTTTCAGTATACAAATCCAACAATGGAAGGAGTCCTGCCTCTACGACAGCCAGCACGCCAACAGTCAATTCACCGACAATATCAGCCGGGGAGACAACCAGCTGGCCCGCAGGCGAATCAACAGCAACATCATCAGAGAATGTTTGCGATCGATCAGAAAACTCAAGGCCAGAATCAGGGCAATCTAACAGGTATAGGCGAGATGAAAGATGTATCCATAGTAGTTTTGTTCGACACTGGAGCATCGCATTCTTTTATCTCTCACACGTGTGTAGATACTTTAGAACTGAAAGTAGAGCCTGCTCCACAATGTCTGAAAGTGACTACACCTATAGGCAAAACTACTACGGTTTCGCACGTTTGTCCTAACGTAGAATTAGAGTTAGGAACGTTAAAGCTCGAGGCCAAAAATCTGAGGTTGATGCCTATGTGGCACTTGGATATAATTTTGGGAATGGACTGGTTGGAAGAGAACCATGCAAAGATACACTGCAAGGAGAGACAAATATCATTCCAGCCTCCTGGCCAAGAGCCTACTTCCTTCATTGGCATTGAAGGAAAATGGAAGAAGACGCCAATCATCTCGGCTTTGCGAGCCAAGAAGCTTTTGCAAAGGAAGGATAAGACCGCGTATGTCGTATATTTAAACCAGAAGGAGGAATCCAAAGCAGATATTGATGACGTGCCAGTTGTGCGAGAGTACAAAGACGTTTTCCCTGAAACTTTGCCAGGTTTACCACCTGATCGGCAGCTTGAGTTTACGATAGACCTCGAACTTGGAGTCGCGCTGATGTCGAAAGCGCCATACAGGATGGCCCCAGCGGAGTTGCAAGAGTTGAAGCTGCAACTCCAAGAACTTCTAGACATGGGCTTTATTCGACCTAGTGTTTCCCCGTGGGGAGCGCCGGTCCTTTTCGTTAAGAAGAAAGATGGTGGGCTGTCATCCCATGAGACGACGTAGAGACTTCCTTGTCTGAAACCTTTCAGAACCAACTTCTTTTGATTGTTTCTAACAATGAATTCATCCTTTTTTATCTTCACTGTGAAACCGCTGTCACAAAATTGACTCACAGACAACAGATTATGTTTAAGACCAGAAACAAAGCTTACATTACTGATACTGGCGTTACCCATGTTGAGCACACCATAGCCTTTTGTTTCTCCGATTGAGTTGTCTCCGAATGAAACTTTGGATCCAGCTTTCTCAACATACTGAGATAGATATTCTTTGTAGCCCGTCATGTGCTTCGAGCAGCCGCTATCTAGATACCATGTTCTGATTGAAGCCTTAACTTCTTCCTTCTTTTTGTGTTTCCTGATTTTGACCTGTAAGGAAGAGTTACTTTAGGTACCCAATCAAGATTTGGGTCCTTCGATGTTAGCTCGAGTTCCCTTTGGAACCCATATCTGCTTCAGAATTGGTCTGGTTGATCTCTTACGCTTTGCTGATCGTCTGACTGAAGTTGTTGGCGCTTCAGTTGGCATACTAGTATTCTGTCTGATGAGTGGTTGAGGTCTTCTTTGCTCGGTGAAGTATCTTCCTTGAGATACTCGAGTCTTTCCAGACTGATGGAGACTTGACAGATGTCGTGGTACATGAGTCGTATGATGTCCAGATGCTTGTCGTCGTGGATGTCGCTTGGCTCGTCTGGACTCATCATTGTTTTGTCTCCATGGATGTTGTTTCTTCTGAAACTGAACTGATTTCAGTTTCTGACTGATGTGGACTCATCATCATTTCAGCTGGTCTGGTGAGGAAGATTCTTCTTGATTCCTGATGTTCCTTCCCCGATCTTTGACCGAAATTTGCTTTCCAGTCTTCTTAGTAGGGTGATCTGGTTGGGGCCCTCCTTTGCTCGTCTGTAGCTTGATAAGGTGGAACATTTGATCTTGCCATCAGTTTTCATTTGCGAACTTCATCCATATCATGATCTCTTGATTCTTCTGATGTTGTGATTTCAGAACTATCGTCCTTTGATATGATCATGATATTCTTTCCTTTGTCAGCTGCAACTTTTCCTCCAATGCTTTCAACCAGGCCTTTTGATGGAAAGTTGCGACTTCATCATGCAGTCTTTGACTGTTTCTTCCAGCTTGTGATTGAGCCTCTTGATCTCATGAGATGCTCTATCCCATTCTGAGTTGGAGATTCTGAGCTTTTCTTCCAGTCGACTGTTCTCCATGATTAGCTGATCAAGACAAGTTTCATCCGGAAAGTAGATGATTGTGTGATTCCTAGCTCATTCATCATTGATCTCCTTTTCAATTTTCTGATTCTGCTTGAGGAGATCTTCGAACATTTTCCTCAACTGAACAGTGATCAGTCATTAGCTGATAAAGCTGGCCAGTTTTATCGGATGAGCTTTCTCCTGATTCTGAGTGGTCTCCTGAAAGCATCAGGAAGTTATCAGTATAAGGAGTTTTAGAATGAGAGATTACCTCTGAGCCATTCATTCCATTGTCGTAGCTGTTGTCAGCCACGCTTTCAGATCCATTGGCCATCAGGGCTTGACTCTCATCGTCTGAGGCTGGTGCTGTCGAAGTCGGATGATTCTGATGTGTCTTTGGAAGAATCAGCATCGTCAGCAACCATCGCTTTCTTCCTTGAGAAGCTGCGATCTTGCTTGGCTTTCAGCTCTCTGCGCTCAGATTGAGTCAGTTCAGGGCATTCATTTCGAAAGTGCTCTTTCTTTCTGCATCCAAAGCATTCCATGTCTTTGATGTCGTGAGCGGCTGACTTTCTTTCTCCGCTTCGATCAGTGGAATGTCTGGAGTTGCTTTCTCTTTCCTTTCCTCTGTAGTGCTGCTTGTGGAACCTTCTGTACTTTCGGAACTTGGACTTCATTTTGTTGAATCTTTCAGTCAACAAAGCATATTGACTGAAGAAGTCCTCATGGTTGAGCTCCGCTGGTTCCTTGATTTGCTTCTTGCCTTATCTTGCTGAAGCTTTCAGTGCTGCTCCTCTTGAGGTTGATGGACCATCTTCGTCTGATCCTCCAGCCTTCTTGATTCCAAGATTTCTCTGAAGGTCGAACTCATTTGCCATGAGGTCAGAGAAAAGCTGGTTTGTCGGGAGCTGACTGAATCCTGGCCTATGTTGATGAGCGACTGAGTAGATCTGCCATTCTTCCTTGTGGCAGTGCTCGAAGAATCTTCAAGTTGATTTCTCGTTGAGTGTATTTGTCTTTAGAAATGGATTGAACTTCATTCAAGATTTGATTGAATCTAAGTTCCATTTCTTCGACAGATTCATTCTTGAGCATGAGGAAGGAGTCGAACTTCTGGCAAGCTATGGATAGCTTATTCTCCTTGATTTCCTCGGAACCTACGCACATTCTTTCAAGAATGTCCCACATCTCCTTTGCAGTTCCGCACTTGATGATCTTCATGACATGCTTGTCGGGAACGGTGCCGGAGATGATGCTTTTGGCGAGGTTGTCTAGCTCATCTTGCTTCCTTTCTTCGGTGGTGAAGTCTGCCTTTTGCTTTTGGCTGGACCTCATCGTAAGGATCCTGATGTGGATCAACAGGGATCCGTTTGACAGTTTCGGTGATGATTATTGGTCCTTTGGTGATGACTTCCCACATTCGGCAATGTTGGGCGGTGAGGAAGCTTTCAAGCCGAAACTTCCATATGTCGTATTTTTCAATACTAAACATAGGTAGAGAAGATAATCTATTGTGGTTAGTCTCCATCAAAAAGAGAGAACATGATAACAACAGATAGAACAAACAGCAAGCACAAAATGAAAGAGAAAACTTTTTCGAGACCCTTGAGAAAAAGGATCTAGTTCAATCAGAACCTAATCAGATACAGAGTGTTCTTGCGAACAACCTGCTCTGATACCAATTGTTAGGTCCTGGGGGGTCTCGAATAGGTGTATGGGGGGGAATACACCTATGGGCTATTTTTACAAAATCCTCAATCAGAGGGATCTCAAGATAGAGATCTAAACGAAACTTTACACGCAAACAAAGACACCTGTTGACTGAAAACATTTTTGACCAAATAGGGTTGATGACTGATACTGAAAGCTCTTCAGTAAGGAGTTACCAGTTAAGTTACTGATGCACTTATGGGCTTCAGTCGAGTTTGCTAAAACAGAGATGATAACACTCTTCTTGACTATCAAAAGATAGATCAGTCAGACCGATATCATACGCAGCGGAAATTAAACTTAAGTTTCAGCAATAGCCTCGGTTGAGCACGTTGTTGGTCTTAGGTTTCTCTTTGCTGTTAATCAGTATTCAGTTTATCAATTGAAACAACACAAGTAGGAATGTAAAACTGAAAGCTGTAGACAACACAGAGACTTTTACGTGGTTCGGAAAAAACCCTTTCCTACATCCACGGTCGGTTGATCAGACCAACAATCCACTCCGCAAGTGCTTAACAGATGTACTGCAAACCAAACTGTGTGCTTGCCGGGTGCACACAACCGTACCACTGAAGAAAACCCTTCTTTAGTACCCACGCTTCACTCGCATCGGATTTCTCTTGCTTAGCACAACCCGCGCTAAGACTCTAAGAGACAGAAAACCCTTCTGACCTCTGAATCACTCAAAACACTCAAATCTTTCTTTTGGAAAGGAGGTTTGAACGAGTGCCAACTATACTGCAAATAACAAGTTCTTTGTAGCAAGTTTGACCTTGGCTTCTGGGTAAACAGAGGTTTGCCTAAGGTCTAAGAGAATGTATGTAATCAGCAGTGACTGATTTTGGCTTTGGAATTCTCTTCTTCGATTCAATCTTTGGGGAGGTTAAGCTTTAGGCTGAGTAGCAATTTCGGCAGAGCTTCAGCTTATGTCGTTGAATCGGTGAAGATTGAAGTTGATCCTCGAGCGCTATTTGTAGGAGAACTCTTGAATAGATCCGTTGGCGTAGAACGTCCTCAAGATTTCTTCCGTTGGAGAACAATTCGAATTTGGGCTGAGGCTTCAATCTTTGAGGTTCCTTGTCTGGTGGAAACGGCTCTCTTGAGGGACAGAAGATGTGACGTCTCTGATAAAGTAACCACCAAATAGGAATGACCTCTGCAGAGATAAGATCCTGAGATCTCTGCATTTAATGCGGCTGTACTCTAGTGAGTACGTGGCTTCCTTTGAACGTTGGAAGATCAGTCCGAGGAAGAATGATCAACTGATACTTGACTTTAGTATCAATTTGTGGCACGCATTAAGTAATCAGTTCCAAACTGATTCATCAACTGATACTTCAGTTGGTATCTTTAGTCTTCAGTCCTTCGTCCTTCAGTCTTCAGTCTTCCGAACCGCATACTAAACTAGAAACGAACTCTAACACTTGAGTTCAAAACTGTTCTAGTCTATTACAATTAAGACCTAAGAATTTTGGTATCATCAAAACAAAGATTAGGATATTCCACAAGGTTCCCAAGAACGGCGTAATGTTGTCAAATGGATTTAGAATCAATGAGTGTGACAAGTGTGTCTACATTAAGAATTCTAATAACAACTATGTTATTATTTATCTTTATGTAGATGACATGCTCATCATGTGAAGTAATTCTCGAGTGATTCAAGAAACGAAAAATATGCTAAGTAAGAACTTTAACTATGAAAGATATGGGCTTAGCTGATGTAATTCTTGGAATTAAAATTCTAAGAAAGTCTGATGGTATTGCAATAACACAATCTCACTATGTTGAGAAAGTGTTAAAGAAGTTTAATGCTTTTGACAAGCCAATAGCTAAGACTCCATGAGAACCTAGTGTACATTTAAATGTACATAAGGGAGAACCCTGTTGATGCGATAGAATATGCTAATATTATTGGGAGCTTGATGTATCTAACAAATTACACTCGTCCCGATATAGCATGCTCGATCAACAAGTTAAGCAGCTTTATAGCCAATCCTAGTAATGAACATTGGAAAGCTCTTGAAAGAGTCTTGAGATATTTGAAATATACTCAGAACTATGTAATTCATTATACTAGGGAGCCCCCTGTACTTGAAGGGTACTGTGATGCAAATTGGATATCTGATGCCAAAGATTCGTTCTCAACGAGCGGTTATGTATTCACTGTTGTGGGGGGTGGTGTTGTGTCTTGGAAATCCAAGAAGCAAACTTGTATTGCTAGATCGACCATGGAATCTGAATTCATAGCTTTGGATAAAGCTGGTGAAGAAGCCGAGTGGCTTAGAAATTTCCTCGAGGATATTCCATGTTGGTCGAAACCTGTGTCGTCCAGTAATAATTCATTATGATAGTCAAGCTGCTATCGGACGAGCATAAAATAATTTGTATAACGGTAAGTCGAGACATATTCGTCGACGTCATAATACCGTGAGACATCTGATCATGAGTGGAGTTATCACAATTGATTACAATTGATTATATAAGATCAATTGATAACATAGCAGATCCCTTGACTAAAAGTATCCATCGAGATCAGATGTGTAGGCTGTTAGGGGGAATGGGTTTGAAATCCACATAGGATGATCATAGTGGAAACCCAACCATGATGACTGGAGGATCCCAAGAACTTGGTTCAATGGGACAACTAAGCTTATGAAAATCCGTGTGTTGAACACTCGAGTTGCCTATTCCTTGTAGAACAGAGAGTGTTCGGAAACCTGCATGTGGTGAGGTTAAGTCTTTGACTTTTAATAACTCTATAATTCCTCAATGAGGACAAGTATAGCAGAAGCTTGAGTTAAGAGTTACCTATATAAGTGTGAAGTGTGGCCGCTTCGATTGAAACACTTATGAATCCAAAGGGGTGTTTCAAGGCCCGTAATGGACACAAACGTAAGAACGAATGAGGATTGAAGCAATATTGTGTCAATATCGTTGACTTAGTATACACCGAGGATGACTAGTTCAAGGAACCATATCCACTAGGCCGCCGGTATACTCGATAAGATTGACTATGGTAGGTTCAAAGCCACAAGCTACCTTTCCAAATGCAATGTTATTTCTTAAGAGGACTGAGCTATAGTGTCTGCATATATCTGCATACGGCTTTCTCACTCATGTGGGGGATTGTTGGAAATATGATTTTAGACCATTTCTGAAATTAATTATTTAATTAAATATTTATTATTTAATTGAAATAATTATTGGATATTAATCTACGTCTCGAGTAGATAAACGTGGTATACTTGAAGTCTCAAAATCGATTTCCGGTGAGTGAGATATTGTATATCAAAGTTTGGATGTTGAGAAGGAAATAACACTTGTGAAGTGCTATTGTCCTACATTGGAAAACAAGGGAAGAATAATCTTGTATAAGAATAGCAATGCTCATAGGAGCTAATAACTTGTGGGCTTGCTAGTGGGCTTGGATGAAGGCCTTGGCCCCGCGCACACACACACGCGCGCCGCCGCTGATGATCGATCGATCGATCGATCGGACGGACGGACGACGACGCCCCCGCCAGACGGGCGGGTCGGGTACGGGCCGCGACCAAGGACTTGGATCTTGGCAGTTGGTGCTTTGGGTGGTGTTTGGGTCCAAACTATATAATTTTTTGGACAAAATACTTATGGGCTTTTTTGGATTGTTAATTCTCGGCCCAATTGTATTTGTTTTCAGCCCAACTGAAGCCCATCCGTTCAGCCCGCCCAAGCCTTGAAGAGCTGTAGCAGTTTTCGAAACTGCACAGATTTGATTTCTGCCATTGATGCAGAATCAATTTGTAACAACAAATTCAAATGGTTTTGAATTTGTAACATCCATAACAGTTTTGATGGTTTTAATCCTCTTCATTGAGGATTTAATCTCCCTCGTGAGTGTTGAGATGCCTATAAATAGAAGACTAGAGGCATGGCATTGCACCTACGAAAATCTGCACTTCCTCACTTACTCTCACTGCATATTGCTCAGTTCTTGATCCTATTCCGTTCGCCGGAGCTCGCCGGATTGTCGTGCTACATCCAGCGAGACGTCGTCGTTTTACCATTGGGGAAGATTGCCCAACACCGTGAGCACTACCGGGGCGATAATCTTCTTGCGGGAAGAGTTTCATCTCAACTCGATGCCTTCTCACGTTTGTTCTAGTTTCCATTGTAATTTCATTCTAGTTTCCTTGTTACTTCTAATTTGTTTATTTTCTTAGTTCAAGTTTTCTAGCTTCGATTGTTTTAGTCTGAGTTGTAAAAGTTCACTCGATCGTGTACCCCGTTGTAACAGAAACAACACTTGTACTATCATTTCTTTTGTACCGTTCGTGACTCTATCCAATCCAATAAAAGATTTACTCCCCTGTCCCGCTATATTTGAGCAGTATTCTTTTTTGAGTTGTCTCAGAAAGCTTGATCATTTTTTTATATAGCAATTTTTTTTATTTGTTCAAATTTTCACTTTTTTATTTATTACAGTTAAGACATAAAATACTAACTTCTTAAAACCCGTGCCAAAAAGAAAGTACTCAAGTTTCGCGGAATAGATAAAGTAAATTAATGAGAACTAGTGTTGTACTCTGTGCAAGGATGTAAACGAATCGAATCGAATCTAATATCATTGGATTTGATTCATATTCGTAATCTTATTTACTATTCGTATTCGGTTCGTATACCTGATTCACGAATACTCGAACCGAATCGAATATTCGTTTCATTTTCTAACAAGTGTATTTTAAACAATATAAATCTAATATTCAATAAAAAATTCCTACTATTCGATTCGACTTTCTACTATTGATTGAATCGAATAGATTCAAATAATAAAGATCATACACATTACATTTTACTTTATATCTAATTTATTCTTTATTTTCTAAAATAATATATATATATATATATATATAGAGAGAGAGAGAGAGAGGGGTTCAACAGAGAAGCTAAATATTGTGGAGAATAGAGAATTCGCAAAATAAAAACTAACAGATCTATAGTTTTAATGAACAGATCAATGTACCGCATTAACAACAATTTGCCCCGGGTTCGAATCCTGCTGGTGGCGAGTTTTTCTATATTATTATTAAATACCTTTGTTCATTACTTATGTTGATCTGTTCGTAAAATATATAGATTTGTTCGTTCTCTCGAAAAAGATAATTCTCTGTTGAACTCAACCCTATATATATATATATATATATATATATATATATGTGTGTGTGTGTGTGTGTGTGTATGTGTATAGAAGAGAGTTCAATGGAGAAGTAAATGTTTGCAAATAAAGGAGAATCATTAATATCAGCCATTGATCTTATCTAATTTAACGATCAGCGTTCGTTCGTTTAATGTTCAATGGGAATTGTGTTGAACTTATTCAGGGTTCGAACCCCCAAACCCCAAAATGTTATGTTCAACCGCTTCTACTGACATGCATGTTCATGACATGTTCAATGTTTCTCCATTCTCTACTTATATATCATTCTCCATTAAACTTAACCCTATATATATATATGTGTGTGTGTGTGTGTGTGTTTGTGTGTGTGTATCGAATATTGTCATATACTGAATCGAATATCGTGATTCTTGAATCGCATTTAATAACTAAACAAATCAAAAAAGTATTTGTGTTCAGATTCGAATCATAAAGTTTCATATTCGAATATTAAAAAATACGAACCAAATACCAAATCGAATCAAAATTATTTGATTCATTTTCATCTCTAACCCCGTGCGATGCACGATTTAGAAATATACTCACTTTATCCATAAAAATATATCTAGTATGAGACCACACAAATTTTAATAAAAGTGGTTATTGTGTTGTTAGTGTAGAAAGGATCCCACTTTAGAAGTAGTATTTATAATGATAATTAATTATATTGTGAGTAAAAAAATAGGGCTCACCACTATTTAGAGCATGGTGATTGATGGGGGTGACTATGCTTTCAATATTGATCTTAGCTATGAGTTCCTTCCGCTCTTTTGTACGAAATGTAAGATCATTGGACATTCCGTGGATCGATGTCGTAAGGGGAAAGGAGGTGGAAAAGCAGTCCGGTGGAGGTGCCTAAACCAAAGGAGCCGGAATGGCAGGTGGTTGGTAGAATTGAAAAGTTGCAGTCAGACCATGATAAACATTTGGACGCCATGGAGGGCATTACCTCTGAAGTGTTTTCTGACGAGGAGGTGGAGCAAGAGAAAGATCTCTCGGGGCCAGATTTGCTGGAGTTGGCTTGCCGAAAATCTCCGATGAGTGCTAATCAATTCACTGCTTTGGAGATTTTGGATGCGGAGGCAAACATTGACATGATAGGGAATGCGGAGATCCCGAGGAATGTGACAGTCGATTTGGCGGAGGCTGAGCTGAATGTGGGAGCTGGTGGCGCAAATGGTGGAACGGGATCTGGAGCAAGAGCTGACTGGCAGATCTGGAGCTGGATCAGATCTGAATGCTGGCTCTGGTGCACAGCTGAATGTCAGAAAAAGATCTGGAGCAGAGCGGAATGAGAGCGCTAGCCCTGGTGCAGAGCTGATTGGCAGAACTGGAACTGGAGCAGAGCAGAATGTGAGCGTTGGCTTTGGCGCTGAGCTGAATGGCAGATCAGGATCTAGAGCAGAGCTGAATGTGAGCGCTGGCGCTTGGCTCGGAGCTGCATGTCAGCATTGGAAATGGAACTGAGCTGAATGTGAGAGATAGCGCTGGTGCAGAGCTGGCTGGCAGAACTGGACCTGGAGCAGGACTGAAGGGGTGCGCTGGCTCTGGCGCAGAGCTGCGTGACAAAACTAAAGCTGGAGTAAAGTTGAGCGCTGGGACTGATGCTGAGCTGAACTGTGCTGGCTCTAGTGCAAATTTGAAAGGCAGACCTGGATCTGGAATGAAGCTGCTTGTGAGAGATGGCTCTGGCACAGAGCTGAAACGCAGAGCTGGAGAGTTGCATGAGAAAATTAGCGCGGGCGCAGAGCTGAAGGGCAGAACTCACTCAGGCGATTTGTAGACGTCAGAGCTGAATGATAGAATGAGTCCGGGTCGGATTACAACGCAAAAGCTGAATGATATTGTTAGCTCAGGAAATGAGACCTCTGAAATAGCCAGATTGGAATCTGGTGTGGCCAGAGAAGAGCAGATGGACGGCACAAGCTCTGATCAGAGCAGGGCACCTCTAGTTTGACTTGCAATAGAACAAGGACATCCTAGTGATGGTAAGTTGACCCAGTGTCATCTCTCAAGGAAAGTCTTAAAGGGCTTCTAATTGTATCGCAGGAAAAACAGTAAAGAAAGCAGTAAAGAGTTTGATTTTAAAAACTGAAACTTAAACTTAAACTTAAACTTAAATTAAACTTGACTTGAATTTAAACTTTACCTAGGCAAGAATTTAAGCAACTCAAATTAAACCTAACTTAAGAAATTAAATACTTGTAAATTAAAAACCAACTAATCTAGGCGTGAAACTAAAGTGCATAATTTAAATAGCATAATTAAAATGAAAGCATAAACATGAACGAAAAACGTAAACATGATTAAACAAAATTAATTGAATTGAATTACGAAATACCGTAAAATCCTTGAACGTTGCAATTGCTGTCACTCAATCACAATCCAAGAAGAAACAAAGATTAATTGAAATCTAACTTAAAACAATGAATTCGAAAACTATGAAGAACTAAGAAAGCAAGTAAAATCCTAAGTTTTCGGCTGCCAAGGGAAGATCTCAAAGGCGTCCAAAAATTAGGGCAAAGAAGATTGTATTTTACAATGAAAACTAAACCCTATTTATAGGCCTCAAATTTCCCTAGATCACCATGGAAGTTGACATGCAAAGTAGAACTCTAAAGGCAATAAAATCGTGTAAGATAAGGCAACTCTCCAGCTGTGATGCGCGCTGCAAGTCATCTTCATTCTGGCCGAATTCGCCGCTCTCGCCAGAATGACTTCTCTGGATCTGGAGCGCTTCTCTGCTCTGGAGAGCTTGGTTCCGCTGCTCTGGCTTCCGCACGGGGTTTTAGCTCTGGCGCGGGCCTTCTCGACTCTGGCACGGGGTTTCGCTTCTCTGACGTGCCAGAGTATGCACATAAACACAATTCTTAGCCCAAACTCTCCAAAATTTGCACTCTTCATCTTGACATCCTAAATCTCCTGCAAAGCATAAAATACACCATAAAACGCACCAATTTCAAAAAGATTATTTTAAAACATGCATATGCAAACCCCTAAAAATAGAACAATTAAGCATAAATTAACCCCCCCACACTTAGCCTTTTGCTTGTCCTCAAGCAAAATCCATATGAATCCTAGGAAGAGAATGATTTCAACAATGCTAATTTCCATCAAAACATTCACAAAGTCAATTCAAAATTTTACAATCAACACACATCTCTCGATTATGCAAGTAACTCAAAGTTTAAGAAGCGACAAAAGAGTAATGTAAGTAATTCGATCAGACCCAATTCTCCGCTAGAAGTGAATTCCCTAATGTGATCGCCTTTATAATCAATATCACCAATTTTCACACTTTGTGTGCTTGAGATTTCGACAGTTGAGCCATAATTCGTGAAATAAAAACCATTTGAATGTAATCCAAAGTCTTTTCACGTGGTTTATCATGCTCATAGTTAGACTAGAGGAACAGAGACTCAGAGCTATCACATTTCAGAACAGGCCAGATGTTTCAGAGCTGGCAATTTTAAAGTTGGCAATTTCGTCCAACATTTTCACAAATAAGATACGATCGTAGGCAATCACAATGACAAAACTCCTTCTAGCATCTACCGGACAAATCACGTTTTACTTACTTACAATTGTGTTGCAACAAAACTCATAATTCATTGCACAAACAAGAAACATATATCAAGAGTAAAACAAGAATAACCACCATTCATTCACAAACCCGAAATTTACATCGAAAATCATGTTCTCTTCCACAAATTCATAAAAATTAGCAAGTATCAAAGAAAAAACTAAGCATAGAAAGATTGATCTCGCCCAATTTTTGAAAATATAAGCAACAAAACACCCCCCCCCCCCACACTTAAAGCATGCCATGTCCTCAGGGCACAAAAGAAATAAGACGAGTTAGAAAAACGTCCCTGATTATCGGCATGGAAGAGCTGAAATATCATGGAAGGTGGTGAAGAGTGGGATTTGCGGTCTGTGCAGAGCTCATCTTTTCAGCGCAGTGCTGTCAGGTCAGAGTAGAGAATGCAGCAGCTGAAACAGAAACATGAATACCTCGAGAATCATAGTATCCGCTAAAGCAACCGAAACTTAGAAAAAACACAAAACAAAAAACTAAAAACAAGGAAAGAACAAGAAAAACATAAACAAACCAACGGTGGGTTGCCTCCCACCAAGCGCTAGATTTAGAGTCGCTAGCCCGACTTCAGTTTTGATTCATCAATGAGGATCGTGCAGGGCTTGAGACTCCACCTCCATCGGAGTACTCCGCCCATAGTAGGATTTCATGCGATGACATTTGACTTTGAAACTCTCATTCGCATTCTCCATGTACAACTCAACTGCACCAGGGTCAAACACATCCGTTAGCACCGCACCTTCTTGCTCTCGAGACAGCTCTGCCGATCTAAACACCGACTTTTCCTTTCCTTCTTCCGGGCATCTACTCATCAATTTCTCCTTAGTAAAATTCTGGCAAGTGCTCATCATAACAGGCTGGATGGGCAGCGCTGGGCTCGTCCGAGCTGGGAAAAGAAGTGCAGGGCTGCAGGGCAGTGCAGGGCTGAGGGGTGCAGAACCGGCAAGTGCAGCGCTGAACTCTTCAGCTTCCCAAGCTAGTTCTTCCATGTCTGCCGATCCTGCAAAAACATCCACACACTCTTGTTTCCTGCACAAATACCGTCTCGACCAAGCCATCAATAGGATCTATAAATGAGCATTCGTTGATAAAATTTGCAGACGACATTGCACGACTATCATGCACAGAGAAAGACACTGACTCCCCTAACACGGTCATTTTAATATTTCCATCCTTAACGTCAATCATGGTGGTAGTGGTTGCCATGAACGGTCTTCCTAACAGTAGTGTGTGCTCTACACCATTTTCATGCACCTCCCCAATTTCAAGAACCACAAAATCAACGGGAATAATCAAGCCCCCAACATTCACCAACACATCCTCTACTATCCCACGGGGGTATCTAACGGACCTATCGGCTAGCTGCAAACATATGCGGGTGGGTTTCAAATCACCTAACTCTAATTGTTTAAAAATAGAGTAAGGCATCAAGTTAATTCCAGCACCCAAATCTAACATACCAGAGGCTTCCTTACCATTTCCTAAAGCAATTTTAATCACAAAGCTACCTGGATCGCGCTGCTTTGGTGGGAAGGGTTGCTGTATGATAGAGTTTGCAATTTCCGAGACTAGAATCTTCTCATTGTCCCCGAACTTCCGCTTGTTGGAGACTAACTCCTTGAAAAACTTCACATACGCCGGGACTTTTCTGATCACATCAAGGAGATGAAGATTCACGTTCACCTTGGCGAACATGTTGTAGAAGTCGGCGAACTGTTTATCAAGCTTTTCATTCTTCAATCTGTTCGGAAAATGGGATCGGAGGTCGATAAGGTGTGGAAGACTTATGAAGTTTATTCTCCTTTCCTTCCTCCATCTCTCCATCTTTTTGCTGGTCTGCCTTCTCTCCATCAGTCGGGCCGATCAGAGCTGAGCTTGGCAGAGCTGGTTTTGACTGGGCAGAACTCGGCAGCTCTGGTTTGGTGAAGGCAGAGCTCAGCATAATGGAAGTCGGCAGAGCTGGAATTTGTGTAGCGGAATGTGGCAGAGCTGAAGTCTGCATAGCTGGGTCAGGCAGCGCTGAACTCGGTTCCCTCCTCCTGTACGGACTGAACTGAACTGAGCTGTCCAGAGCTGAATTGGTCTGCGCTGGCACATCCACTTTGTTATCCACCATCTTACCATTGCGAAGAACAGTGACAGCTTGAGCCTGGTGAGTTTGCAGGGGTTGGCCATGAAATTTCCCGGGCTGCTGGCTGCTGTTGAATTTGGTTCAAAGTGCCCGATAATTGCCCCACGGTAGTCTCAAGTCTTTTCATTGTGGCGGATTGAGACTCAAAATTTTGCTTAGTCATCTCCATGTTCTGCTTGCTGATCTCCATGAAGGACTGCATAGTCTCCTCCAAAGACGGCCTCTGCTGTGGAACTTGCTTTTGAAACTGCTGCGCGTTCTGCAATTGTTGAGGTTGAAAGTTCCCTTGCTGCATTGGGGACGGTTGATACTGCCTATGGGTATTAGTTGTGGAACGCTCGGCTGCGGTGGGAAGTATTGTTGCTGCTGTTGATATCCCATATGGGATGGTCGGCGGAATTGATTCCCCCCAAAGTTTTGATTTCCCCATCCAGCATTCGGCTGATTTCTCCATCCTCCAATGACATTTTGTTGGCTTTGATTCATGTTCTGCCCATATGGTCTGCTTGGCCCTTGATTGTAGCTTTGAAATCCTTGTGCCGCATAGACCTCAGCTTGTCCTTCCGGAGTAAATTCTCCCATTCTATGGCACTCATTGGCTCCATGGCTGAAATCTCCACATATACCACACTGGCTATACGTACTGCATGGCTGGATTAGGCGGGGTTGACATCGGCAGAGCTGACATCGGCGGTGCTGAATTCGGCAGAGCTGGATTCTGCACCGGAGCTGAATTTTCCATCTTGTCGATCTTCAACTATTGTACTTCCCGCATGATCGAGGCCAACTGCTGCTGCATCTCGAATTGATTTGTCAACGCGCTGGCTACAACTCTTCTTCCACGGACGGACTTCTGTTGGGAGCTTTCGGCCAAGGTCTTGAAAATCTCTTTCAGATCTGCCGCGGTCTTCTGAGCTATGTTACCTCCTGCCGTGCTATCCACCATAAATTGGGCAGTTTGCACTAACCCATCGTAGAAGAACTGCATCAACATAACATTAGTGAATTGATGTTGAGGGCATTGACGGATGAGTTCTTCATATCTCTCCCAAGCTTCATGCAAAGGCTCGTCCACTCCTTGGGTGAACTCCATTATTTTCGTTCGCAGCTCCTGTGTCTTGTGACTTGGGTAGTATTTCAGCATGAATTTTTCACAAGCATCTCCCCACGTAGTGATAGACCTTGCCCGGTCTTTAAGTGTGTTGAAACGAAAAACCAACACCTAAACTAAAAAGCAGTAAACGACACCGGATTTACGTGGTTCAGTCGAGAAGACCTATGTCCACGGGGTGTTGGGGTTTTTTTTACTATACTCCGAGAGAATTACATTTTACAACTTGTAGGTTAAGAGAAAATAATGACTATCCTCTAATCTATGCATCAAACCCTATTTATAAGCATGAATATAAACTTAAGGCCCTTGGGCCCATTAGGCCCCTAAAGCCCATTAGCCCAATGAATCAAGCCCAAGCCCCATTATTCTAATCTACATCTTGAAATTAAGCCATCAGAGCTGGAAAGCAGAGCCGAGCTGAGCCAAGCCGAGAGTCAGGGCAATCCTGTATCAAATATCAGAAATAACCACAATAACAATAATAACAATAATCATAACTAGAAATATTCCCGTTATGTTTAGCACAGCGCTGGTGCATATTTCAGTCCTCATCAAAGTGCATAGGAGACGCACTTGAGCTTGAGTTGGTCCTCCGTGAGAGTAAGCAAAAGAATTGTTTGCACTTGTGTGCAAAAATCTCGGATGAATTGCAGAGCATCCTCACTTGGCATCCCATGAAACACAGGCAGTAAATTCGAGTCATTGGGTTTGAGATTGTAATTTCTCACAGCGGTGGGGAGTATGATTACTGAAGTGTTTGTATCTCCAATCACAGGTCTGGTGAAGTCTCCCATGTACTCCATGTTTTGACCCATCTATTTCTTCTCCTCGTCTATATTCTGTTCTGCTTGGTCCTGTTCAGAGTTGGTTTCTTCCTTGTTCAAATTCTGCTCAGTGCTGAAATCGGCAAGGCTGGCTTGGTCTGCGCTGGAATGGGCAGTGCTGGCAGCGTTGACATTCGGCCGAGCAGGCAGCGATGATCAGAGCAGCGCTGGGTTGCTCAGCGCTGAACTCGGCTGGGCTGGCCTCTTCCTCCTTTGTTTCTACGGTGTGCTCTGGAATTTCAGGGTCAGATTCAGAGCCAGAGTAGAAATCGTCAGTTCTGTCACGTGCTTCTTCGTCAGAGCTGGAGTTAGAACCGTCTGCTCTGTCGTCACCACACACTCCCTTGCATCTATTCTTCCTGAAAATCCCTTCGCTCGTACTATACAAAGGAGACACCAATTTGCCTTTAAGACTACGGCAGTCCGCTGCATGCACAACACTGAACAAACGGATTAAACGCACCGAGTGGAAGAAACGTAAAAACAAAAATGAGAAAACTAGAAATTAAATAAAGCAAGTAAAAACGACACAACTAAAATGCCTAAAACTTTCCCCGACAACGGCGCCAAAATTTGACTCAACCTAGAACACCTCTAGTTTGACTTGCAATAGAATAAGGACATCCTAGTGATGGTAAGTTGACCCAGTGTCATCTCTCAAGGAAAGTCTTAAAGGGCTTCTAATTGTATCGCAGGAAAAACAGTAAAGAAAGCAGTAAAGAGTTTGATTTTAAAAACTGAAACTTAAACTTAAACTTAAACTTAAATTAAACTTGACTTGAATTTAAACTGAACCTAGGCAAGAATTTAAGCAACTCAAATTAAACCTAACTTAAGAAATTAAATACTTGTAAATTAAAAACCAACTAATCTAGGCGTGAAACTAAAGTGCATAATTTAAATTGCATAATTAAAAAGAAAGCATAAACATGAACGAAAAACGTAAACCTGATTAAACAAAATTAATTGAATTGAATTACGAAATACCGTAAAATCCTTAAACTGTGCAATTGCTGTCACTCAATCACAATCCAAGAAGAAACAAAGCTTAATTGAAATCTAACTTAAAACAATGAATTCGAAAACCATGAAGAACTAAGAAAGCAAGTAAAATCCTAAGTTTTCAGGCTGCCAAGGGAAGATCTCAAACGCGTCCAAAAATTAGGGCAAGGAAGATTGTATTTTACAATGAAAACTAAACCCTATTTATAGGCCTCAAATTTCCCTAGATCACCATGGAAGTTCTCATGCAAAGTAGAACTCTAAAGGCAATAAAATCGTGTAAGATAAGGCAACTCTCCAGCTGTGACGCGCGCTGCAAGTCATCTTCATTCTGGCCGAATTCGCCGCTCTCGCCAGAGGAACGAATGTTATCATAGAAATGGACCTCGCCAGACAAACGGCTTCCGTTAGAGAAACGGCTCTCGCCAGAGAAACAGCATCCGCTCTGACGCACTTGTCTGCTCTGACTAGTGATTCCTCTGCTCTGACTTCGCTGCGATGACTTCGCAGCAATGAATTTTTTCCCCTCTGACTTGTGATTTCGCTGCTCTGGCGAATGACTTCTCTGGATCTGGAGCGCTTCTCTGCTCTGGAGAGCTTGGTTCCACTGCTCTGGCTTCCGCGCGGGGTTTTAGCTCTGGCGCGGGCCTTCTCGGCCCTGGCACGAGGTTTCGCTTCTCTGACGTGCCAGAGTATGCACATAAAGACAATTCTTAGCCCAAACTCTCCAAAATTTTCACTCTTCATCTTGACATCCTAAATCTCCTGCAAAGCATAAAATACACCATAAAACGCACCAATCTCCAGAAGATTATTTTAAAACATGCATATTGATTTATGCTTAATTGTTCTAATTTTAGGAGTTTGCATGTGCATATTTTAAGTTAAATCTTCTGGAAATTGGTGCGTTTTATGGTCTATTTTATGCTTTGCAGGAGATTTAGGTTTTCGAGATGAAGAGTGCAAATTTTGGAGAGTTTGGGCGAAGAATCGTGTTTTTGTGCATACTCTGGCATGTAAGAGAAGCAAAGCCCCGCTTGCCAGAGCAGCGAAATGGGAAGTGCCAGAGGAATCGAAGCGAGCGAGAAAGCGCCAGAGGAATCGAAGCGAGCGAGGAAGCGCCAGAGGAATCAAAGCGAGTGAGGAAGCGCCAGAGGAATCGAAGCGAGCGCGGAAGTGTCAGAGGAATCGAAGCGAGCGCGGAAGCGCCAGAGAAATCACTTCGCTGCTGGAATCATAAGTGCAGAGGAATCAAACGCCAGAGAAATCATCATTTCTCTGGAGTCAGAGAAATCATCATTTCTCTGGAGTCAGCGAAATCAAGAAGCCAGTGTAGCCAAGTAATCACCAGAGGAGTCAAGAGTCTGAGCAGAGGGGATAGAAGTCCATTACAGCGGAATCGAATAGCCAGAGAAATCACCATTCCTCTGGCGAAAGCCAGAGCGGAAGCCATTCCGCTGGCGACCCATTCCGCTGGCGAGAGCCGCGATTTCCACTAGGGTGGAGATGACTTGTGGAGCGCGTCACAGTTGGACTTACCATCCTTTGCACGATTCTATTCCTTATAGAGTCCGATTTTGCATGGCAACTTTTATGGTGATCCAGAAGGATTTGAAGTCTATAAATAGGGCCATACTTTTCATTGTAACAATCAATCATTTTGCCCTAGTTTTAGACGCCATCTTAGAGATCTGTTGGCATCCGAAGCTTAGGAATTTAATTGCTTTCATAGTGTCGATTTTTAATTAGGTTTCAATTTAGTTTTGTTTAGTTCATTCTTGGTTTGTGATTGAGTGACACAATTACACGATCAACACGTTTACGGTATTTCGTATTTCAATTCAATTTATTTCGTTTAATCATGATTACGTTTTTCATTCATGTTCATGCTTTCTTTTTAATTATGCAATTTAAATTATGCACTTTAGTTTCACGCCTAGATTAGTTGGTTTTTAAATTACAAGTATTTAATTTCTTAAGTTAGGTTTAATTTGAGTTGTTTAAATTCTTACCTAGGATTTAGGATTTAGTAGTTTAATTCGCCTAGTTAATTTTAAGTTCGGTTTTTAATTAAGTTTTTCATTCTAAGTTTTAGTTTAATAATCGATTTCTTTATTGCTTTCTTTTATTGCTTTTTCCTACGATACTACTAAAAGCCCTTAAAGACTTTCCTTGAGAGATGACACTGGGTCAACTTACCATCACTAGAATGTCCTTGTCCTATTGCAAGTCAAACTAGAGGTGTTCTAGGTTGAGTCAAATTTTGGCGCCGTTGCCGGGAAAAGTTTTAGGCGTTTTAGTTGTGTCGTTTTTACTTGCTTTATTTAATTTCCAGTTTTTTCTCGTTTTCGTTTTTATCTATTTCTTCCACCCGGTGCGGTTAATCCGTGTGTTAAGTGTTGTTTATGCAGGGACGCCGTAGTCTAAAAAGAAAACTAACTTCCCCGCTGGATAACACTCGAACACATACCAGAGCAGACGTGTTATACTCTGACTCTGATTCTGAGGCGCACTCTGAAGCCGCAAGCTCTGAATCTGCCGATACAGAGCAGGATTTACACGAGGAGAAAGAAGTCATGGCTCAAAACATGGAGTATATGGGAGACTTTACCAAGCCAGTGATTGGAGATACCAACACGTCGGCAATCGTGCTCCCCATTGCTGTGAGAAACTACAATCTCAAACCTAATGACTCGAGTTTACTGCCGGTGTTTCATGGGATGCCAAGCGAGGACGCTCTGCAATTCATTCGGGATTTTTGCACCCAAGTGCAAACCATACCACTGCTTAGCCTCACGGAGGACCAACTCAAGCTCAAGTGCTTCCCCTATGCACTTAAAGACCGGGCGAGGACGTGAATGCTATCTCTGCCGCCTAACTCCATCACTACATGGGGAGATGCTTGTGAAAAATTTATGCTGAAATACTACCCAAGCCACAAAACGCAGGAACTGAGAACAAGGATAATGGAGTTCACACAAGGAGCGGACGAGCCATTGCATGAAGCATGGGAGAGATATGAAGAACTCATCCGTCAATGCCCTCAACATCAGTTCACCAATGTTATGTTGATGCAGTTCTTCTACGATGGGTTAGTGCAAACTGCCCAATTTATGGTGGATAGCACGGCAAGAGGTAACATAGCTCGGAAGACCGCGGCACATCTGAAAGAGATTTTCAAGACCTTGGCCGAGAGCTCCCAACAAAAGTCAGTCCGTGGACGGAGAGTGGAGGCTAGTGCCGTGACAAACCAGTTTGAGCTGCAGAAGCAAGTAGCCGATCTTGTGAGACAAGTGCAGCATCTTACGATGGACAAGAAGGAAAATTCAGCTCTGCCGATAACAACGCCGCCGATGCCAGCTCAGCCAAATCCTGCTCTGCCGATGTCAGCCCCGCCGAATCCGGCCATGCAGTACGTAGAGCCGTGTGGTATTTGTGGAGATTTCAGTCATGGGGCCAATGAATGCCATAGAATGGGAGAGTTTACTCCGGAAGGACAAGCTGAGGTCTATGCAGCACAAGGATTTCAAGGCTACAATCAAAGGCAGAACAGACCGTACTTCCAATATTTTAATCAAGGACAGAAAAACGTGAATGATGGATGGAGAGGTCAGCCGAGCTCTGGATGGGTAAATCAAAACTCTGGAGGGAGTTAATTCCACCGACCATCCCATATGGGATATCAACAGCAGCAACAATACTTCCCACCACAGCCGAGCGTTCCACAACAATACCCACAGCAGTATCAACCGTCCCCAATGCAGCAAGGGAACTTTCAACCTCAACAATTGCAGAACGCGCAGCAGTTTCAAAAGCAAGTTCCACAGCAGAGGCCATCATTGGAGGAGACTATGCAGTCCTTCATGGAGATCAGCAAGCAGAACATGGAGATGACTAAGCAAAATTTTGAGTCTCAATCTGCCACAATAAAAAGACTTGAGACTACCGTGGGGCAATTGTCGGGCACTTTGAACCAAATTCAACAGCAGCAGCAGCCCGGGAAATTTCATGGCCAACCCCTGCAAACTCACCAGGCTCAAGTTGTCATTGTTCTTCGCAGCGGCAAAATGGTGGACAACAACGTGAAGGATCCAAAGCAGACCAGATATTCAGAGATGCCGAAGTCACCTCTGGCGAAGCCAGCTCTGCCGATGCCAGAGATGCCGAAGTCACCTCTGGCGAAGCCAGCTCTGCCGAGTCCAGAGATGCCGAAGTCAGCTCTGCAGGATTCCGCCGCACAAGGTTCAGTTCTGCCAAGTTCCACTCCGACGAGCCCTTATGAAGAAGAAGGACCATAGCAGAAGAAAAAGGAAGGAGAGAAGGAAGATCAGCCAAAAGACGGAGTGATGGAGGAAGAAAAAGAGGCCAAACTACACAAATCCACTACACCTTATCGGCCACCAATTCCTTTTCCGGGAAGATTGCGGAATGAAAAGATGGATAAACAGTTCGCCGACTTCTACAACATTCTTGCCAAGGTGAACGTGAATCTGCCCCTCCTTGATGTGATCAGAAAAGTCCCGGCGTATGTGAAGTTTTTCAAGGAGTTAGTCTCCAACAAGCGGAAGTTCGAGGACAATGAGAAGGTTTTGGTCTCAGAAATTGCGAACTCGATCATACAGCAGCCTCTGCCACCAAAGCAATGCGACCCAGGTAGCTTCGTGATTAAAATTGCTTTAGGAAATGGTAAGGAAGCTACGGGAATGTTAGATTTGGGTGCTGGAATTAACTTTATGCCTTACTCTATTTTTAAACAATTAGAGTTAGGTGATTTGAAACCCACTCGCATGTGTCTACAACTCGCCGATAGGTCCGTTAGATACCCCCGTGGGATCGTAGAGGATGTTTTGGTGAATGTTGGGGGCTTGATTATTCCCGTAGATTTTGTGGTTCTCGAGATTGGGGAGGTGCATGAAAATGGTGTCGAACACACACTACTGTTAGGAAGACCGTTTATGGCAACCACTAACACCTTAATTGATGTTAAGGATGGAAATATTAAAATGACCGTGTTAGGGGAGTCAGTGTCTTTCTCTGTGCATGATCGTCGTGCTATGCCTTCTGCAAATTTTATCAACGAATGCTCCTTTATAGATCCTATTGATGGCTTGGTTGAGAAGGTATTTTTACAGGAGCAGGAGTGTGTGGAAGTCTGTGCTGGATCGGCAGACATGGAAGAGCTAGCTCGGGAAGCTGAAGAGTTCAGCTCTGCACTCGCCAGCTCTGCCCCCTTCAGCGCTGCAACCTTGAGCTCTCCACTGCCCAGCGCTGCACCTTTCAGCAGGAGATTTAGGTTTTCGAGATGAAGAGTGCAAATTTTGGAGAGTTTGGGCTAAGAATCGTGTTTTTGTGCATACTCTGGCATGTAAAAGAAGCAAAGCCCCGCTTGCCAGAGCAGCGAAATGGGAAGCGCCAGAGGAATCGAAGCGAGCGAGGAAGCGCCAGAGGAATCGAAGCGAGCGAGGAAGCGCCAGAGGAATCAAAGCGAGTGAGGAAGCGCCAGAGGAATCGAAGCGAGCGCGGAAGTGTCAGAGGAATCGAAGCGAGCGCGGAAGCGTCAGAGAAATCACTTCGCTGCTGGAATCATAAGTGCAGAGGAATCAAACGCCACAGAAATCACCATTTCTCTGGAGTCGGAGAAATCATCATTTCTCTGGAGTCAGCGAAATCAAGAAGCCAGTGTAGCCAAGTAATCACCAGAGGAGTCAAGAGTCAGAGTAGAGGGGAAAGAAGTCCATTACAGCGGAATCGAATAGCCAGAGAAATCACCATTCCTCTGGCGAAAGCCAGAGCGGAAGCCATTCCGCTGGCGACCCATTCCGCTGGCGAGAGCCAGAGCGGAAGCCATTCCGCTGGCGAGAGCCGCGATTTCCGCTAGGGTGGAGATGACTTGTGGAGCGCGTCACAGCTGGACTTACCTTCCTTTGCACGATTCTATTCCTTTTAGAGTCCGGTTTTGCATGGCAACTTTTATGGTGATCCAGAAGGATTTGAAGTCTATAAATGGGGCCATACTTTTCATTGTAACAATCAATCCTTTTGCCCTAGTTTTAGACGCCATCTTAGAGATCTGTTGGCATCCGAAGCTTAGGAATTTAATTGCTTTCATAGTGTCGATTTTTAATTAGGTTTCAATTTAGTTTTGTTTAGTTCATTCTTGGTTTGTGATTGAGTGACACAATTACACGATCAAGACGTTTACGGTATTTCGTATTTCAATTCAATTTATTTCGTTTAATCATGATTATGTTTTTCATTCATGTTCATGCTTTCTTTTTAATTATGCAATTTAAATTGTGCACTTTAGTTTCACGCCTAGATTAGTTGGTTTTTAAATTACAAGTATTTAATTTCTTAAGTTAGGTTTAATTTGAGTTGTTTAAATTCTTGCCTAGGATTTAGGATTTAGTAGTTTAATTCGCCTAGTTAATTTTAAGTTCGGTTTTTAATTAAGTTTTTCATTCTAAGTTTTAGTTTAATAATCGATTTCTTTATTGCTTTCTTTTATTGCTTTTTCCTACGATACTACTAAAAGCCCTTAAAGGCTTTCCTTGAGAGATGACACTGGGTCAACTTACCATCACTAGAATGTCCTTGTCCTATTGCAAGTCAAACTAGAGGTGTTCTAGGTTGAGTCACATATGCAAACCCCTAAAAATAGAACAATTAAGCATAAATCAGCTGAGCTGGAGAGTTGCATGAGAAAATTAGCGCAGGCGCAGAGCTGAAGGGCAGAACTCGCTCAGGCGATTTGGAGACGTCAGAGCTGAATGATAGAATGAGTTCGGGTCGGATTACAACGCAAAAGCTGAATGATATTGTTAGCTCAGGAAATGAGACCTCTGAAATAGCCAGATTGGAATCTGGTGTGGCCAGAGAAGAGCAGATGGACGGCACAAGCTCTGATCAGAGCAGGTCAGACCTTAGGTCTGACAAAAGCCCAGAGCAGAGAGATAAGAGTCCAGAGAAGAGTATGGCGCTGTTGGCTTATGAAAATGAGATGAAAGTGAAGCATTTTAAAGAGTCGGTCTCTTCACCCAAGACAAAAAGGGGCCGACCATCTAAAAATGACCAAACGGCTTGGAATCATAACAAGGCTTTCATGCAACAGGAGGAGAGCATCATGAATCGGCTAAGAAAGGCGGTTGATGCTGGGCAGAAGCCGAGGGATTATATCATTGAGCCTCGACATTCGGATTATTTGAAAACTATGGATAACGTGTCGAATCAGCGATGGGCGGATGAAATGGAGCGGGGTCAGACTCCGCTTTCGACTTCAAACCAATCTCAATGAATATTCTCGTTTGGAACGTCCGGGGACTTACGGACGAATCTAAGCGCCTATTGCAGGAGCACTGCCGCTCATTTTCTCCTATTATTATTGGGTTGATTGAACCTAAGTCGAAAATGCGTAAAGTTCGTCAGAGTTTTTGGCGTTCTATTAACATGACACCTCGTCATCACAATTGTAGGCTCCCCAGACGTCCTAATATCTGGCTCTTAGCACAGCCCTCAGTGGTCACGTGTAATACCCCGTATTTTGAGAAGCTATTTGTGCCCTAGCTCGTATTTAAATTGAGTTTTAAATAGTAGCTAGAGGAATTATGCACGTGGGCGAATAAATGAGATAGGAATTATTTTTTAGAATTATAGAAGGCGATATTATCTTTCTCGGGTCATATAAATTCTCTTATAGAGAAACCTATCTTCGCCCTATATTTTATTGAATTGTCTATGTGATTTAAATATTTTACGTGGTAGAATATTCACATATGATTTTGATGCATTGTTATTATGATATTGTAATATCATAATTGAGATAAGTTTTTCCCACACGAAAATAAATATATTTCCGTGGGATATATTCCTACACACTAAATTAGTGATGTAAAGTATTCAAGCATATATGTATATATTTTTTTCTAGATCTCTCTCACTCTCTCTCACTCTCTCTATCTCTCGATCTCTCTCACTCTCTCTCACTCTCTCTATCTCTCGATCTCTCTCACTCTCTCTCACTCTCTCTATCTCTCGATCTCTCTCACTCTCTCTCACTCTCTCTATCTCTCGATCTCTCTCACTCTCTCTCACTCTCTCTATCTCTCGATCTCTCTCTTTCCCTCTCGGTTTCTCTCCCTCACGCAGCCCTCTCTTTTCTCTCTTCTCTCCCTCATTACTTCATTCTTCCCCCCATCAATGAAGCCACATGCCACATTAAACACTAACCTAAGTAGCTAACCTTTCTAGCAAACAAGATCCCCCATTTTAAGCACACACATGCACATGCACCAATCTTTCTCCCCTCCCTCATGCTCGGCTCTCTCTCTTCTCTCCTTCTCTCTTCTCATTCTCCTGCACCATTAAGAGGGTGACATACTCACCATTTATCATCCCATTTAATTGCAAGATACACATTGAATGAAGCAATCTCTCCATCACATCATCTCATCAAAGCTCATCAAAGCAAGCTTCCCTCTCTCTTTTTCTTCTCCTTCGGCAGCCCCTCCCCTCTCACTCCACCACACTTTTTCTTTCTTGTTTCACCAATTATAGTAAGGATTAAGGAAGCCAAAAGTGCTAGCATCACACTAAGGCCATCAAGGGTGCATCAATCTTAAGCACAAGCTCCAAGAGGCTTACGCATCATCCCCTACTCCACCTCCATTAATCTTGTTGGTAGCAACCTCAATCCTCCTCTCATGTTATATATATATTTTCCTTGATATATAAGCATGTATATTGAAGTATATAGAAGCATGATAGTCCCCTCTCCACTCTTGTAATTCTCGAAAATTTTGATATAAGAAAGCATGATGAATTCTTTCAACTTTCCACTACCTTCATGTGCTCATACACCTCTCCATGTTAGATACATGAGAGGAAGAGATATGTTTCTTGAGAACCCTTGAAAGGGCTATATGTTATGATAAGTGAAGCATGATAAGTTCTTAGTAAGAAAATGCATGAGAATGATGGTGAAAGCATGAATCTATGATGATATGTGTATATGTTATAAATTCGACCATTTCGGGAATTTTCTTACGTTCTGGACTGATGAGTCGACGAGGTTTCCCTCGTCCAAAAATCTTCACAATTTTATGGTGTGTACATATATGAGTCTTGTAAGCACTGGTAAAATTTCAAGTCATTTGGACTTGTGTTACTACCTTTTTAAAATATAAAACTTTTACTGCGCATTTCCACCGGAAATTTTGAAGGGCAGTCTGTGGAGTCACACTTTTCAATAACTTTAAAAATTATTCAGCCCCCCCAATTTTTATGGGAGAAATATACAAGTGTTATACAGACTCATGTACAATTTCAAAGCATTTGGACAACGTTTGCTAATTTTTAAAAATCCTAGCTTCCAGTCGTGCCAAACTGTCGAATCTGGTAGACTGTGGGCAAACACCCATATCTCTTAAACCACTTGGAGTTTTTCAGTCTATTGTTTTTTAAACGAAACTAGACTCAAAGAGGTTTTCATCGGTATAAGTCTCGAATCCAGGAGATTCCTGAGTTAAAGCAGTTTATTCGTTAAAGTCGAGACAGAACAGAATGGTAAACTGGAAGGTCCGAAAATTTTACTTTGATTTTGTGTTAAGAATTTTTAAAGGGTTTTGGTGGAATTATATAACATATTATGGCATGAAAATGCTACTAGAAAGTTTTATAAATATTTTTCAAGGCTTATATGAATATTTGGGATTTTCCCCACAAAGAAAAAGATTTCAAGTTCATATAATGACTTTTAAGTCATTTGATTATTAAGATAAGTTATATGCATTTTATGTGAAATAAGTGATTATTTGAAGCATGTATGATTAAGTGATTTTTGAATGCTATTTACCTAGGATTGAGAGTCTTTTAATTGGATAAGATATCCGATTAAATTGGGAAGTCCAGTTGGGTAAATAGTGGAGAAGTTATAACATGAGATTAAGCACATGATGAAAGTTTAAGCTTAAGTATGAGATATGAGTTAGATGAGTTTCTAACTAGAGTTTATTTTGTCACATGGCAATCTAAACCACGTGCGCCACTAAAGGTTCGAGTGACAGCCGGCGTTAGTACGACCCCGAGCGTTGTGTCATCGACTCCTGAGACAGGTGGGCTTTATTCTAACTCTATTATGGTTAGCTACCATGATAATGAGTTCAAATGCAAAGTATTATGAAAATAAAGCATGATGAAGCATTATTGATGAGTACTATGAAAATGAAGCATGTTGAAGCATTACTGATGCATATTATGAAAATTGTCATCTTGCCATATTTATTATTGATGAGAAAGAAGTATGGTATGTTGCCTTATGAAAGACATGACTAAGTTCATGAAGCAAGATATCGGCCTTTAACTGATCCAGATGACAGTAAAGGTTATGTGCACAAGAGGTGATCGTGAGCCGTCTCTAGTCGGCCGGTCACGGTGATTTGAAGGAGGCCTCCTTCTCTTCACCTAGTATATATATATATATTATATGAGTTATCATAGTTGGCACATACCCAGTATATAATGTCTGCAGACTAATGATATTATTATGATGATGCAAATGAGTTTATGACAGAAAAACGTAAACAGGTATTTTAAATCTCATGTAAATCCTGTTGATGCATTGAAAAGGGCAAGATTGACATATAGCTCTAAGAGCAAGATTTCAATTATTTCCGGCATGAGTCCACTGAGTGCTTTTTGGTACTCAGCCCTGCATATATTTCTAAATGTGCAGGTCTGGCTTGGCGCGAGGATGGGTGAAGGCTGTTGGAATTGTCAGTTGACCGTGTCTTTCTATGTCTCATGCTTATCTTATTGCTATGACTCTATAAGTTATTAAACTCCCTGCTATATGTCTTCACACATATAGTAACGCATCGCTGCACAACTCTGATGAATCTCTTTATTTAATTTGCTGTTGCCTGTAATATCCCATAGGGGAAAATACTCTCAAACCTTGCGAAGTCTCGAATTATGTTTTACCAAGCAAGTAATTTAATTTAGTCTTAAAGTCTTTCTTGAAAAAGAGTATAGTTGCAAATGCTTCCGCTAAAGCAAGACATAAATTCTATTTCTTTTATGATTATTTTTATTATTAGTCGTACGATACTTGGTATACGTTATCACTGGCTATATCGGGCTGCGACATCACGACTATCATTTTCTCTTCGGACCAAGTGTGGACGCCAACTGTACTTGGGGTTCTCAGAATTTCAGGATAGCGATTGTTCATGGCGCCAATGACAAAGTTCTGCGTCGACAGCTCTGGCAGAATTTGATGGATTTTACTGACGGGAAAACGGTCTTTATTGGTGACTTCAATGCGGTCAGGGGCGCGCATGAGAGGGTCAGCACTGTCGCGCCGGATAGGAGTTCTTGCCTTGATTTCTGTAACTTTATTGATGAGATGGAGTTTATTGAGTCCCCCTCCACGGGAGTTCATATGGCCTGGTATGGGCATAGATTTCTTCCGAGGCATATTGAGTCGCGTCTGGACAGAGCTTTATTTTCATCAGATTTTGCTACCAGTTGGACAGAAATCAACACGCATGTGCTTCCTCGGATTACTTCAGACCACTCCCCGCTGATTTTCCAGTGCAGCTCGGACATCCCTCCGGGACGACGTTCGTTTAAATTTCTCAAGATGTGGTTGTTGCATCCTGGGTTCCATGAGGTGGTGGCTAATTTATGGAATATTGATATGGAGACGCGTTGCCCAATTTATCATGTTATGTCTAAGCTTCGGAGGCTGCGTGGGGAGCTAAGAACTTGGAATAAGGATGTCTTTGGTGATGTGGATATTCAAATTGCGAATCATCAGAGGCACCTCTCGTTGGTTCAAAACAATATCTCGATCATGGGATACTCGGATGAGTTATTTGATGAAGAAATGAGAGCTCAAGCTGCGCTCAATTCTGTTTTGGCTAGGAAGCACAGTCTGCTTCAACAAAAGTGTAGGGCGCATTGGCTGACTGATGGGGACAGGAATACAGAGTTCTTTCATCGTCTCCTCAGATTTCGTAAGAATAATCTTCACCTGGAGCATTTGAGAATCGGGGACACGGTTTCGTATGATCAAAATATTATTCAGCAACATATTATGGATTTCTTTTCCTATCTCTTCAAGGATGACCTTCAACATCAGGTGGACGTGACTATGCTTGAGGCTAATATTGACAATTATGTCATTGATGATCATAATGCGGCTCTCATCAGGATTCCGGATGACGAGGAGATTCATGTTGCTGTGTTCAGTATGGACGCTAACAGCTCCCCTGGGCCTGATGGGTTTCTGGAGCTTTCTTTCAGAATTGTTGGGGCACAACTAAGGGAGATGTGCTCAAGGCGGTGAAGGATTTTTCATCAACTCCTACTTGCCGGATGGCTATAATGCCAACATTTTGATTCTCATTCCGAAAAAGAGACCGTGGACACCGTAGCGGACCTCCGCCCTATCATTCTGTCCAACTTCTTCTTCAAAATTATCTCGAAGATTTTGGCCACGAGGCTCAACAAAGTTGCGGCTGAACTTGACTCAACCTAAAACACCTCTAGTTTGACTTGCAATAAAACAAGGACATCCTAGCGATGGTAAGTTGACAAAGTGTCATCTCTCAAGGAAGATCTTTAAGAGCTTCTAATTGTATCGCAGAAAAACAGTAAAGAAGGCAGTAAAGATTTGATTTTAAAAACAATAAACTTAAACTTAAACTTAGACGTGAATTTAAATTTGAATTTAAATTTAAACTTAATCTAGGCAAGAAACTATAAAAACCCTAGGCAAGAATTAAACAACTTAAATTAAATCTAACTTAAGAAATTAAAGACTTTCTAATCTAGGCGTGAAACTAAAGTGCATAATTTAAACTGCATAATTGAAAAGAAAGCATAAACGTAAAGGCACGATGTAAACATAATGAAACAAAATAAATTGAATTAAAATACGAAATACCGGAAACGTTTTGAATGCGTAATTGTGTCACTCAATCACAATCCAAGAATAAACTAAAAACAAACTAAATTAAAATATAACTTAAACAATGAAATCGAAACTATGAAGAACTAAGGAAGCAAATAGACGCCTAAGACTTGGCTACCAACGGAAGAAGAATTATCAAAGGCGGACAACAATTAGGGCAAAGGATTATTTAACACTGAATAACTAAGCCCTATTTATAGATTGCAAATCACTCTTGATCACCATCACAGTTGCCATGCAAAGTTGGACTCTAAAGGCAATAGAATCGTGTAGGCAAAGGTAACTCCAGCTGGAAACACACTGAGCAAAACACCTCAACTCTGGCGAAAAATCGTAGCTCTGGCAACATTAGCGAACTCTGGAAAGGTAAGGCAGAGCTGAAAGTACGGTCTGGAATCAGCGAGCTCTGGCGAGTAGTGCAGAGCTAAAAAGTTAGCTCTGCATCGTTATGGCATGGCAGAGCTGAAAGTCAGCTCTGCAGTAGCGTGCTCTGAAAAGTGCAGAGCTGAAAAGTCAGCTCTGTAAAGGTTAGCTATGTAACGTTCAGATCTGGCGAGAAGTGCAGAGCTGAAAAGTCAGCTCTGTAAGGTTGACTCTGCATATCTTTAGCTCTGGCGCATAAGTCAGCTCTGTCGATTTAGCTCTGCTCTTCCGAGTTTAGCTCTGCTCTGACAAGTTTGTTCTGCTCTGGAGATTTCAGCTCTGATAGGGAAGTTCAGCTCTGGAGACTTCAGCTCTGACTCTGCAAGTCAGCTCTGCTCTGCTACAGAGCTATCCTCGCAGCTCTGCTGTGACGAGCTTCTCTGCTCTGCTCTACAGCGGGCTTTTTGGCTCTGCACGGGCTTTTCAGCTGTGCACGGCAGAGTACTCTTAAAAACGCCATTTTCATCTAAAATCTCTAAAATTGCACTCTTCCATTTATAAAACCTAAGTCTCCTGCAAACCTTAAAACAAACCATAAAACCCACCAATTTCCAGAAGATTTATCATAAAATAAGCACATGCAAACCCCTAAAATTAGAACAATTAAGCATAAATCACTGAACATGTCTCTCCAAATCAATTTGGCTTCATTGGGGGTAGATCCATTCATGAATACATTATTCTGGGTTCTGAGGGCTTCAATTGTATGAATCGTACTGGTCGTAAGTCGAACATGGCTTGCAAGATCGATATCCTCAAGGCTTTTGACACTATGAGTTGGGATTTCATTCTGAAAGTCCTCGGTGTCAATGGGTTTCACGAGAAATTTGTACGCTGGATTTCCATCATCTTTTGCTCTGCTCGTATCTCCATTTTGTATAATGGACAGCTCAATTGTTATTTCCCTTGCTCGCGTGGTGTTTGACAGGGTGACCCGCTGGTGGACGTCGTATACCACCAAATAATTCCTGCGGAATTACCAAAATAAATTAGTATAATGGTAAGCAGGGTCGATCCCACAGAGAGCAGTTAAAAATCATTCAAATCCCTAAATCTATAAAAACGGTGATGCCACCACGCCTTAATTTTAAGAAGAATTAATTAAACTAAGAATGCAAAATTTAATGAAATAAAATACTCTTGACTTAAATCAATAAAAGGGGTAATTCGGCTCAAATAAATCCACTCTAATTAAAACTCTGATCATCGACGCAATAATTAATTAATCCCTATCAACCAACCAGTTATAGGATACCGTGAAACGCAACGGACATACCCCAATTCCTACTTACTGTGTCGATAAACAGCTGGAGACGCCAGACTTGCTTATTTCCCTTATTAAAATATAACCTAGCTGGAGACGTCAGACCTAGATTTAATATTCTAAGCATTAAGATGAAGGAACCCAATTTATATCAATTATCCTAGATAAGCTAGCAATAATTAATACACCAATTAATTCCTACTACGAACATGGTAGTTTTATCACTAATCATCCCTATTCCAACAATTACGGATTGGAGGTGCTAATTGACTGTAATCCAATTAAACCTAAGCTGGCCAGACTTAAATAAAATCGGAATTATCTTTAAACCCTAGGAATTAATCGGAATTAATAGGAATCAATTTTAAAACCAATTAGGTCTCACAGATCATTAAATTAGAGTTTCATTATCCTCGCCGAATTAAAAAACTTAGCTACTCATACTTAAAATAAAATTAAACATAAGAAAAACAATCGAACAAAGGCTAACGAAATAAATTGCAAGAAACTAAATTAACACTTGAACCAATTGAACTCGTATGCTCCTTCGCTCCAATCCAGCCGCAATTCAAGAGATAAAAATAAATAAACAAAAGAACTCTATGCTAAAAAAAACGTGTAGAGATGATTGCATGAAAACTAAGAATTGTATGGAATAAAAGGTCAACTGCTACTAAACTAAAATTGCGGCTGTATCAAAATTAAAAGTAAACAAACCTAGTGCTAAAGTCAATAATATATCCTAAGTCTAAAATTGCGGCTAAGTCTTCTATATAAAATACAAGAATGATGCCTATCAAATACTAAATATGCGGCTATTATGGAAACAAAAATTAGGGAATTAAGACTCCCTTAAGCCACCGCCTCTCTAATCCCTACGGGCTTCGGCCCTTAATAAAAATCAAACCCAAAATACTTAAAAATATGAGTTTTGGACTTAATAAAATTTGGAACAATTATCTTCAAGCCCAATCTCTAAAATTCCTCCATCTTTCATGCAATTCTTCATAAATTCTCGAATTTCCACCATCTCTTCCATCTCCAAGCTCCATCTTCAATTCCTTGAATTCCTGCGTCAGAGCATTGCAAACCATGCAAAATCACATAAAACCAAGGCGAAACGCACACTAAACTAAGTAGCTAAAATACACACATCACCCGCTCTCACCTATTCTTTTTTTCATTGCGGAGGATGTGTTAAGTCATATCCTACTTAATTGTATTCGCTCTCGTCACTTGATTCCCATGGATTTTAGTCGGGCTTCTCATTTCCCTATGCATCTGTTTTATGCTGATGATATTCTGATTTTTTGCAAGGCTTCTCTCAGGAATGCATGCAAGATTAAAGAGATTCTGGACTTTTATGGTGGTTTGTCTGGCCAAATCTGTAGTTCTCAAAAGTCGAATGTTTTTTTTTCGAAAGGTGTGTCTCAGGCTATGCAGAGGAGTATCGTTCGTGAGCTTGATTTTGGCATGGGCAGTCTCCCTGTTAACTACTTGGGGGTTCCTCTCTTCTCTGGTCGTATGAAGGCTTCTTATCTACGCCCTATCTATGATAAAATCATTCAGAAGTTCTCTAGATGGAAAGGCTTGCATTTGTCTATGGCGGGAAGAATTTGTCTTGTTCGTTCGGTCATACAGAGTTCAGTCACTCATTCTATGATGGTGTACAAATGGCCGAAGTCGTTGATCTTTGCTTTGGATCGACATTGTCGCAAATTCATTTGGACCGAAAATGTTGATCAAAAACCGTTATGTCCGGTTAAATAGTCAAGGGTTTGTGCTCCGCGGGGGGAAGGAGGTCTGGGGGTTCACTCGTTTTCCAGCATGAATCGGAGCTTTCTGATGAAAACTGCTTGGCGTCTTATTGATGGAAAGGACTTTACTTTTGCGGTTCTTCGTACTAGATATTTGGATAATTTTAGTCATGTTAAATAGGCCTTGGCGTCTTCTCCTTTTTGGACGAGCATTCGTGACTTGGTGGATAATATGGTGGAGAATTCTTTTTCTTTCATCAGCACTGGTGCTAGTACTTTGTTCTGGTGTGATGATTGGCTGGGATATAAGTTGGTGGATAAACTTGGTATTCCTGATTACATGCACATGTACTTGAACCAGGCGGTTGATGATTACTACTATGATGGTATTTGGCATTTCACGTAAGACTTTGTGATTCAGTTTCCGGATGTGGTGGTGGATATGCTTCTCCTCCTGATTGGTGAGGAGGAAGACGCGCATTATTGGAAGCCTTCTACTTCGGGTAAAGTCACCTCGGCTTTAGCTTATGCGGAGATTAGTCCGTCTTTTCCCAAAGTCAGCTGGGGGTCAAGGCTATGGGAGCGATTCATTCCGGATCGTAGATCTATGATATATTGGAGAATAATCCACTCCAAACTGCCAACGTTGGATAGTCTTAGCAGAAGGGGGATTTAAGGTCCTAATCGTTGTATTCTTTGCGGTAAAGTTGAGGAGAATTTGACGCACCTTTTTTGGGATTGCTCTGCTATCCATTACTCTTGGATGGAAATTTTGACTTGGTTTGATAAAAAAGATCTGGAGAGAAGTTCAGATATTCATTCTTTCTTAGTTTCCTCGTGGAATGTGGAGTGTAGTCCTTTGGTGTCGGCTTTCTGGAAAACGATAGTTATTAACATGGTTTGGAAAATTTGGGACTGCCGCAATCAAGCCACCTTTGATGAGAAGGAGTTTCATCCGAAGATGATTTTGAGTTTCCTTAAAGTTGCCTTCAAAGAAATGGATATTCAGTTCACTAAACTTGGTCATTCCAATAACTCTTGGAATGACTACATTATTCTTCGTCGCATTGGTGTGGCGACTCGAGCTCGGCCTCCTCCGACGATGATTGAAGTTCATCGGTGGCCACCAGTGTGCAACTAGATTAAAGTTAACACAGATGGCTCAGCGACGGGTGCACCGGGCATTATCGCTGCGGGCGGGGTGTTTAGAGATAATTGGGGTTGGGTGAGAGGTTGTTTCCACTTTAAAGGGGGCAAAGGATTTGCTTTTGAAGCTGAACTCCTTGTTGTTATTCATGCTATTGACATAGCGCATCTTCGTGGCTGGCGGCAACTTTGGCTTGAAGTTGACTCGACTTATGTTGTTCGTCTTCTTCAGGCTCGGTCGGTGGATGTGCCTTGGCGCTTTCTGGCGGCTTGGAAAAATTCTTTAAGGCTTCTCGATGACTTCCATTTTCAAGTCTCTCATATTTATCGGGAAGGAAATAAGCCGGCGGATTTGATGGCTGACTTGGAGCGTAACGAAGGTTGGTGGCCTTACGCTCTGGATGAGATTTAACATGCGGTGTCCCTGGATATGGCAACGCATAGATTCTTTTGTATTAAGTTATGAGACCTGAACTGAGCTTGGTCTGGGCGAAGTTCATCGAGGAGTTCCCAGAGCTGCACGGGTTCCTGCGCTGGAGACCAGAGTAGAGCTGGTTCCAAGAGCAGAGTGGTTTGCAGAGCAGAGCGGGTTCATGCTCTGGAGGCCAGAGCAGAGCAGTTCACAAGTAGAGCTAGAGCCAGAGCAGAGCAGTCTTCATGCGGTGACCAGAGCAGAGCTGGTTCCTGAGCAGAGTAGTTTGCAGAGCAGAGCGGATTCGTGTTCTAGAGGCCAGAGGAGAGCTATCCATAAGTAGAGCAAGAGCAGAGCAGTCTTCATGCAGCGACCAGAGCAGAGCTAGTTCCTGAGCAGAGTGGTTGGCAGAGCAGAGCGGGTTCGTATTCTGGAGGCCAGAGCAGAGCTAGTAGAGTCCAGAGCAGAGCAGTCTTCATGCGGCGACCAGAGCAGAACTGGTTCCAAAGCAAAGTGGTTTACCGAGCAGAGCAGGCTCGTGCTCTGGAGGCCAGAGCAGATCTGTCTACAAGCAGAGACCAGAGCAGAGCAGTCTTCATGCGGCGACCAGAGCAGAGCTGGTTCCAGTGTTGTCCTCAGAGCTGACTTGCTTTCAGGGCTTCAGATCAGGTCACCTCATTCCATTACCAGAGCTGACCTGGATCTAGAGCTGAGAGTTTGCTAGAGCATAGCGGGAGTGAGCTCTGTGGACTAGAGCAGAGCTGTCTTTAAGCAACATCCAGAGTAAAGCTGGCCCCAGAGCAGAGTTGTTTCCAAGTCTCAGAGCAGGCTTCTTTACGCGACGGCGAGGATGGTGAGGTGTTTGCGGCGACGGCGTATTACCGGCCGTTAAATACCCTTGCTTCTTCCTTTGGCTTTTCTTTCTTCAGTGTGAGTTTTTTAGGTTAGTTAGTTTCTGGCGACGGCGTCTCTCCGGCCGAAACTTTGCCTCTTATTTTTCCCTTCAGGGTGGTCCCGGCAGTACGGTGCTTTCGGCGACGACGTATTACCGGCCAGGTAGCTACCGTTTCTGCTTTATTCTTGGGGACTGTTGGGTTGTTGGTTGTGGGATGCTTATGGCGACGGCGTATAACCGACCGTGGAGCGTTCCTTTTTTAGTTCTGGGCTCATTTGAGGTTGCCAGTTAGGCGACGGCATCTCACCGACCTTCTGCCTTTCGAGTTTTTTGGGTTTTCTTCTTCGTTGGGTTAGAGCCGAGATTGTTTGGGGACGATGGTTAGGCCGGAGTTCCGGAAACTCTCTCTTCCGCTCTTTCCCTCTTGCTTTTCGTCTTTTAGACGAGTACTCTTTTTCCTTTTTACGGTTTTTCCCTTTGGGTTTTCCGAAAAAGGTTTTGATGAGGCTCGGCCCTTAGTCTGCTTTTCTTGTGCTTTCAAGGGTTTTTTTTAGGTTTCTTCTTCTTTTTAATAAATCGCAGTTTAATAATAAGTAGTTTCATAAATTGGTGATTCAATATACGTATAAATATTTGTAGCATATAGACATAAATATATGTCTAAGGTGATAATCCTACGTATTCCATATATATCCATATTGAAGAGATAATCATCTCTAGTTAATAAAAATGACAATATACGTGTAAAAAATTCTAGACTAAGTAAGCTAAGCTAGTAGTGGATAAAGTAACCTATGGCAATGACTAATCATACCTACAATTTTCCTCTATATATAGGATCGACTAGTTTTGTAAAGAAATCACACAAATCATAATACACACATATTTCATATATCAAGAGGTGTTAGACCAACAACTAAGTGAAAGGCATAATTGATGAGGAGTAAGGATCTCATCAGCCGCCCTACTCAAGAAATATCGGGTCAGCACAGAAACCAGGAGATGAGAATCAGCAGTGCTAATTCAGGCTCTAAACATACTTGGCTCAAAGAGCGCAGGTCAGCGGCGCAGACTAAAGTCTGCGCAGACTAGAAGAGACGGCTCAACCTCAAGACAACACCCGAAGATGATTCAAAGAAATAAACATCTCCAGGGGAAACAAGGATCAAAAGGAGAGCTGCGTGGATAAGACCAGAAGGCAACACCTACGAAGGGTTCGGTTATGCCTTATATAAAGTGCGGCGCAGACGAAGGTCCGTCCCGTCTAAGGCGGCACAGACGAAGGCTCGCCCCGGTAAAGTCAGCGCGGACGAAGAATGGAAGCAACCAGCGTTGAGCTCGGGAAGACCACACGTTCAACATAAAGCTACGAATTAGTTAGGAAAGTTTGTTCGTAAATAGAGAATCATGATCGCACACCGCATGTGGAGCGCGTGAATGACCTGTAAAGTCTTTTTTACCCTTCGCCCTAATGTAACTCTATAAATACTCCATGTAATCCATTATAATAGAAACGTAAATAAAACTCTAAGGAATTCGTCTGCAAGTCTACAGCAAGTTTTCTTCTCATATCACCACACAGGTTAATCCGACCTCTTTTCCAATTTATTTAGATCTAGGCTTGAATGTTGACCTTCCCCAACTGGCGCCGTCTGTGGGAAATCTGGGCTAAGGCGTGAGTTTTAAGGAATGTATCCGGGTGTTCTTATGCATGCTTTGTTTGAATCTGGTTATTTAAGCGTGCATCTAAAGGGGAAACGGGGTTCTAATTGCCAGATATGCGCTTGTGTTCATATTTAACCATATCTGAATATTGTGTGTAAGAAGGGGACGAAATAATTATGTGGTTTGTGCATAAATGTTTAGTATGATTCATCTCACGCTTCTAATTGATGAAATGTACATCTGATTGTTCGCGCTTACGATCCATACGGTTTTTGGGATCTGGATGGCCTCTGCCACCTTGCATGAACAAAGGAAAAATAACAGGGGAATGAAAAGTTTCGAAATGTTTTTGGGAATTGTGCCATTTTCTGAGTTCTTAAAATTCTATGTTTATGTTGTTCGTTAATTTCGCTTATTCGATTTTGACGTATGCCCGTCGTGAGCTGATCTAGGTAACTTTCTTTCCTTGCACTCGATAATTTGTTTATTTTTGGCTAACCTTTGTGTTTTATCGGGAGTATGTTTTACCGGAATTTTCTGTTATGGGAACATCTTTTATTTAAACACGAGCGACGGGAACTTCACTTATCTTTTCTGGGTTTATTTCCCAGAAAAGGGGGATTCACGAACTTCAAAGAGGACTTCTATAAATTTCTTTCTCTCTATGGATTTCCATACATTTGATCGAGAATCGTTCTATGGGCCGATGTTCGTGGGTTTTTCTAAGGTTTATCTCTACTATTGGAACGCTTATGGGCCTATTTATCATGGAAAGGGAACTACACGCAAAAATAAGCGATATCAGCGCAGCTCGTCTGCGCCAATATATTTCTGATCCTAACTCATTATTTTTAATTTTATCACCACACAGTGAACAAGTACCGCGCAATGGCAACTCACGAGCACCGCAAAGATCTAAACAAGGATTTCGAAGCTGCCGTGGGGAACACAGGCATCAAACCAACCGATGACACATCGACTAGGGGAATCGACTTGACTGGGCTCACTCCGCCAGGTTTTACTACGATCAACAACACGATCTCAGGCTCTGTGCAGTCTAATATGGGAACAGTCACGCCCGCTACTGCTACTATTTCTCCGGTATCGGGACCAGCCAATGTCCCTATCACTGAACAAATGCTAGCCATGCTCAACTACGCAATCATGCGCTCCTGAATGGGCATCACTCAGCCTGTCACCACACCAGAAGAAATTCTCGCTACTCAAAAAGCAGTAACTGCGCCTGTGCAGGCTGGGGAAGGAGGGGCAGCGCTGGTCGCGCAGACGGGAGTGAACAGGGAAGAAAATAGGGGAACAAATAAGCGAAAGTTCGTTACGAATAGCGTTCAGATTGAGGATGTGACTGATTCAACTAGCGGGAGTACTCCACAGCGTAGTCTGGGAATGCACAAAGACAACGACAAACTTAAGGAAAAAGTATCTTTCCTCCGAGACCAGTTGAAGAGTTTGGATACAGAACTCAAAGAGCACGATCGAAACACAGAGGTGAATAAATCCCCTGACCAATATGAACCGAGGTTTGAAGAGCCCCGAAGGGAGCTTCCCAAAAGAAGTCGGCGCAGACCGATTGAGACCATACTCACGAGAGATAGGGAAGGACGCAATTCTGACACCCCCATAGTGACGACGGTCAACAAGAGCCCATTTTCAGAAAAAATACTATTGGAGCCTCTACCGGCAAATTATCGTCCTATCTCACTGGACTATGACGGTACCACCGACCCGGAGGTGCATGTAGCTCGCTTTGAGGGTTGAGCTGCGCTGCATCAGTATGGGGAGGGAATCAAATGCAGGATCTTCGCCACAACTCTGTCAGGAATGGCTCAGCGGTGGTTTCACAACCTGAGAAGCAACTAAATCCAATCCTATGGTGATCTTCACCTCATGTTCATGAGACAATTCGCTAGCGCAAAGAGGGTAGGGAGAACGGCCATTTCTTTAATGGACATTAAACAGGAACCACAGGAAAAGCTTCGTGAATATGTGGCCAGGTTCAACATAATCGCGCTGGATATACCAAAGGCAGAATCTCAAATTAAGTGGTACGCCTTCTCTAGAGGGTTAAAGCAAGGTCCGCTCTTTGAGGCATTTCAGATTAAATCGCCTACCAGTTTCGAAGACATCATGACAATAATACCGGGTTATCTTCAGTTGGAAGATGCAAAAATGGCAAAAAAGGCGGAGGCCGACAAACTCAAGCCCAAAAAATAAGACAACGCAAACACTGGAGAAAAATACATCACGAGGAACCCATACCGGGGACTACCTCCTAGAATTCCAACAATGGCAGTCGAGACCGAAGCCGTTCCGTTGGTTGCGGCGCAGTCAGAGAGAAGGGAGGAACGCAGTGGTTATCGAGATGATCTGCAAAATCAGACCCAGTGGAATCGCCACATCGATGAGATTTTCCACCAAATTAAAGGAGAGAATTATTTCAAAGCCCCAAAAGATTACCACTCAGGAGCACCAAAGCCGGGCAGAAATAATCTATTGTGTGAGTATCACAACCGTTATGGACATCTCACCCGCGAGTGCGGACACTTGAAACATCAATTGGAAATCTTAGTAAAGAAAGGGTTCTTGGATCAGTATATAGAAAGGCCCCGGGGCACATACAGAGAGCGCCGCTATGATGAACATAGACGAGATAGAGAAAATGAACGGCGCAGACACGACGACTTCCGCCGCGGTCACGATGATAGGGATATGAGGGACATACACGAAGAGAGAAGGGAAAGAAGAGATCACAGACGAGACAGTCAGGATAGACATAACCCCGCAAATCATGTTCACTATGACAGAGAAGTGCACATGATCACAGGAGAGAACAATACACCAACATCTAACAGAGCCAAAAAGCAGATCGCTCGCACAGTTAGATCCGGATACTACGACCAATCTGTCATGGCAGTCAGCATTGCGTCCGATGAACCGACAATATCTTTTGGTCCAAAAGATGCTAGGCCCCTATTTTATCCTCATGACGACGCCTTGGTGTTTTCCGCGAATGTGGCTAACGTGCCGGTGCACCGTATCTTTGTCGATTCAGGCAGCGCTGTCAACATTTTATACTTGGAATGTTCGCAGCCGATGGGTTTGGAGGCTAAGTTAGAGCCCGCTATGGCTCCCTGACGAAGCTGTCGTTTGAGCTTTGTGCAAATAAATAATCCTGTGCCCACAACTAGACTAGCTAGTGGTAAGTCCAGAGTCGAATCCACAGGGAACTGAGCAGTAACTTCTCCTGCAAGGTGTCACTAAAAAGGTTTTGTTTTCTGTAGTGTTCTGACCAAAACGTGGTTATGGGCAGAACGGGTATCCAACCTAAACTGAAATAACAAAGGAGATAAATCAAATAACAAAACAATTCTGACTTGGGTTCGAATCACTAAACATGAATTAACACTCGATCATTGGTGCAAAGATTAATCACTATATTCGCATACCAGTGGTTATAGGCATAAGAATTGTTGTGCCCCTATTGTCACTCGTCACGCACACAACAAACCCCTTGCCCAATCTATCCTTTCAGTTTATGATCCCTTAGAAGGGTCAGCTAATGGAAATCAACTACCCCGGGCAACATCCACGCTCTCTGCGATGGCCTATCGCTAGTTGTGCTTTGGCCAGAATGCCTTAAGAACTAAATAGACCCACTTGACTCTTACGCCGATATTTCACAGCAGTCACGGCTCCAACACTAGTAGTACTATTTTGGAGGTCGATGGCAACTCGCCTTATGCCCAAATTATTACTTGTGGTCAGAACTTCCTAGTTATCTAGTGATCAATTAATTAACCAAATTGTTACAACCTTTTTGGAATCAAACCTAGTGTATTGGGAATATGCTCATATAGTTGGTATGCTCAAATTAGACCTCTCGAGTTTATTCATTCATGATTAGATCATCTTGCCCAAATCAGAATATAAACTTAGCCAACCATAACGTAAATAACACAAGCAAAAGATGTAAAGGAAAACATAACTGGAATTGAAATTACTCAAATGAAAGTAGAAGTACCTACGGCCGAAAGTGCCGTGCAAAACATAAATAGAAAGGTACGAAATTATGCCCACAGCCTGGGCTAGCTTCAACTCTCAAACAATGCACAACAGAATGGAATTTCAGCACCCTTGGCTTGTGAAGCTCGTCGGGTATTTATAGGAGTCATTAGGGTACGAAGGCCCAGCCCATGAGGTGTGGCCGGATCCATGCAAGCATGGAGATGCTTATCCCTTTTCAGACCTAATCTTCATGAAGATATGTTTCCTTTTGGATAAGGCGGTGGTTTGGCCTTATCGGTCTCTTTTGGATAGCTGCCGCCTTCCGCCTTTTTCGGACTCCCACTTGCAATCCTTCCTCGCCCGTCTGTTGTGCCTCCATCTTATTCCCCTGCCTTCCTTCTCTTGCCTACCAGCTCCCGTGCGGTACTTATGGGCATAAGGGATGGTTTTGCCTCCAAAATCCCTTTGCTTCCGACACATACCTCTTTCACGAGAGGTGACAGCACTTTCGACCCCTGGAGTGCTCGGAGGATTCTTCTGCTTAGCTGATTCCGCTGCTCGGATGATTCCTCTGGCAAAGCCGACTTCGCTGCTCTGGTACTTTGATTCCGCTGGCAGCTTGATTTCTCTGGCAAAGCCGACTTCGCTGCTCTGGCACTTTGATTCCGCTGGCAGCTTGATTTCTCTGGCCCTTTGAATCCTCTGGCACTTCGCTTCTCTGGCATTTTGGCCTCTTTCCCACAAGCTGGTCCTGCCATTGAACTACGCCCTCCCAGGCGACCAAACGACACAAACACAAGGAAAAAGACTCGATCTAGACTTAAAACAGAACACAAACCTGGGCTCATCACACGCACACACTTTAAACACGATTGTCCTCAAGCGTGCATGCATGATTTTGCCCAAGTACAGACACGGACGAAACAGACACGTAAAACATAAAAGAAAAACGAAAACACACAACATGCTATACTCTCTGAGTCCAACAGTAAATCGAAGATCAAAAGAAACAAAAAGTAGCATGATCAAACAATCAAAAATGCCATCAGTTGAGTCAAGATCGGGTTCTGGGCAAAAGGATGTTCCTCCCCTTCACTCTTTCTCTCAAGTGTTTAGGCTCGTGTTTTTACACTCCGGACATCTCGATTGGGTTCTGACCATAAGCTTGCCTATCTTCTATTGTCTTCCCCTTTAGTCAAAGCCCTAGGTGCATCTCATTAGGTCTTTCATGGGTTGTAATGTGGCTTAAGGCATAAGGTGAGAATTTTTGGTACGAGGCTAAGGTCATTCTAAACTTCATTCTGGGCAACAGACTTCCCAGATTCTTTTGATCCTTGCCTATTCTTGCGGGCTTAAGCACATTCTTCCCTTTATTCTTCCTTTTTTTTTTTCTTTTTCTCTTCTTTTTTTTTTATTTCTTTTTCTTTTTATGGACTATTTCTATTTTGGGATTAGACGTCCCATTTTGCAATTTTTGCACTAGTCCTGTCCAAAGGCTCCACTACACTATCTCCCTTTCTTTTGCCCCTTAAGTTCAGTTTTGACCGGGACGGCTCAAATCTAGGCAAATTTATAAGTGAATTCAAATGAATTATTAAGCTCAAAAGGGGTTTGCAATTGATAGATGTAGGGTTGGTCAGTTTGGCTCTGTGGGCTAAAGAAAGAATTTGCCTAAATCATTTAACACACCTAGACTATGTACACAGGGTTCGACTAAAAATCAAGGCAAGTTCTAGCATTACCCTAAATCAAGATGTCAAAATTCACACAATGAAAGAAAGAATTGTTTTGGGCATAAAGCAATAATTTTAAAAGCTCAAATCCTCACAAGGTATGCCCAATTCCCTATCCATCGTCCTCAACTACATACGGCACAAAGTTTGCATAATCTCACTCACAAAATTGCACTTTCAAATCATCACAAACTAAGTAACATCAATTGTACAACATGATCGACACAAAACTTATAAAAACATAAAAAGATACCGGGTCTTCCCTCCCACTCACACACTTTGCCTTAAGGCAAAGGGTGCGAGAACAAGGATTACCCGGTAAAGCAACAACAGACGTCCTGCCCCCCTCCCCCCCCTCCACACACACACTTTGCTTTGGGCAAAGTGGGTGTGTAGAGGGGGTCAAGGAAAATGCAAACAAAACAAACAAACAAAACAAAAGAAAACACAGAAAAAAAAAACTGTTGCTTTGGGCGCTTGCACCAGGTGGCTTGGCTTTTGGGCAAGACACCGGTGTAGGCAAAAGGGTTGCCCCTTACCGCAGCTTTGGCCAGACAGATGCAAACAAAAAAACAGAACAAAAACACAAAGACGCAACAAAACAAACTAAAAACTAACATCCTAGGGAGGGTAGAATTCAAGGGGCAGGTGCAGGTGGGTACCTGAACCCTTGATGCTTGAAGAAGGCCAGAAGCGCCTTTTGGGTTGCTGCCAGTGCTTCCTGGGTCTCCACAATCCTGGACTCGATTCTGTCCAGCTGACTCCCTTCCTCCTCTGACTCTGACTCCTCCACCTTTTCTTTTCCTTTGCCCACAGCGGGGCTTTGGCCTTCGGTCGCTGAAAATTCCCTCTCGTCTGGATTGATAAATTTGGGCACACCCCGATCCATTCTGACATCCTTCATGCGGATCAGGGCTTCGATGTTCAGCTTCTCCGGCTCAATCTTGGTGTTCCCCTCCTCGATCTCAATCTCATTCACCTTGGCAAAAGCGGTGGTGAACTGAATGCAGGAAAGCCTCTGATTAGGCTTGCTGATGATGGAATCGATGTGCTCGATCAGAAAAGCTCCAAAGTTGAGCCTCACCCCGCTGTGCATTGCCCAAAGGATGTAGAGATCCTTTTTGGACATAGCATTTCCGCTGTCAATTTTGCCGAAGAAGGAGTACGAGAGAATGCGATGGCAAACCCTCAGGGCTGAGTCACGAATCCTATGCCCTTTTACCTTCTGGGTTCTGAACTAGCCTCCATCGTCGATCTCTGCCTACATGACATACCACTCTTGTGCAGTAAAGGTGGGGATTCCTTTCTTCGCGTCCTTGTATTCCTTCTTTTACAGGTCTTTCAGTTCCGCCATTCCCAAGTTGAGGTTGAGTTCATTTACGGACATATCTCTGACTTCTCCCTTCATGGAAAAGCTCATGCCCAAAGGTCCGCAGGCTTGGTTGATGTCCACCTGTACCGATTCAAACACTTCCCTGACCACCTCCTCGTATGCGTGCCCTGGCCACTTCAGAAATGCCTTCTAGACAATGTTCTTGAAGTACTCTTTCACCTTGTCCACTATGCCCAAGGGTTCCAATGAGTCCATGTCTGGGATCTTGGGCACAGTGATCCCTCTCTTCGCTGTCTTCTTCCTGCTCCTCGATGTTGATGCCAGCTCTCCCTTGATCATTCGGATCGGGGTCGGGTTGATCAGTTTCTTCCTCTTTTTCGCCGAAGTTTCCTCTTGCTCTTCGCCGGACTCCCCTTGCTCGCTCTGCATCACCGAACACGAGGGTTCATTTCTTTCGTTTGATGATCCTTCGGCCGGCATGGCCGATTTCTCGGCCGCTGGTTTTTTCCTCTTCGGGGTAGTGGGGGTGCGCTTCTTTTTTGATGGCTCTTTCTCGCCTTTCTTCGCCTTTTCCGGTGTCGTCTTGCCTTCTCCTTCAGCTGCATGCTGGTCTCCGGCGCCGAGAGTAGGGACGTCTATCTCCGCCGTGAGTTGCTCAATGGTATGTTCGTCCACCGGCGAGGGGCTCTCGGTTTGCGGTAGGGTTTTGGATGAGGGGGTAGGTGTAGTGTCCATCGGAAGTGGTTTTTGGCGTGGGTTCTTTTTCGAAGCTTTTGGTTTTGACGGTGGGGGGCTTTCTCCGGTGAGATCGATTTATGTTCCTTGGGGTATGCCTCGGAGTTTGTTTTTGGGTCTAGTGGATACCATGGTGGCTGGTGGTGGTTTTGTATTCAAAAGGCCGAGAAAGGGGGTGGTGATTATGGGAAGTTGGATAGTTAGGGTAGTGACGTGGGTAGAGGTTTTAGGGTTTTGGGGGTGTAGGGGCTGACAACTGTCACTTGATGTGACGTGCGTCAGGCGGTTTCAGCCGCGTTTTGCCCGAGAGCCCCCTTCTTCCCTGGAATCAATGCTTCTCCAATCGACTGTTCTTTGCCCATAACTGCTCCCCCTGTATCTGCAAAACACATTCAAACTTCCGCGAAGACGAGAAACTCAAATTCGCCCACAGTTGTGGGCATAACCGGGTACCTATGCAAACAAAAAGAAAGCGAAACAAACTAAAAGAAAATAAACTAAACGAAAATACCAGGTTACCTCCTGGCCAGTGCCCTATTTATCGTCCTGGGCATGACGTGATACCTTTCAATTAATCCAAGGTGCTTGTGGCTGGGTCGAGATCCAGTTCCTCCCCAGCGTCGGGCTTATGCCCATAATAGGCTTTCAGCCTTTGTCCATTCACCTTGAACACTTTCCCAGATTTTGGATTTCCGATATCAACAGCTCCATTTGGGAATTGGGTCTTCACTACAAATGGGCCGGTCCACTTGGTACTCAGCTTTCCTTGTGCAAATTTGAACCGTGTCTGGTACAGGACAACCTCTTGCCCAAAGTTGAATTGCTTGTTTGTGATCAAAGCATCGTGGCTCTTTTTCATTCTTTCCTTGTAGAGAACAGCATTGTCGTATGCCTCTCTCCAGATTTCTTCGAGCTCTTGGATCTCTAGCTTCCTTGCTTGCCCTGCCTTGTCCCAATCATAGTTCACTTTATTCACTGCCCAGAAAGCGTTGTGCTCCAATTCCACCGGCAAATGACACCTCTTGCCATACACCATTCGATATGGTGACATCCCGAATGGAGTTTTGTATGCAGTTCGATATGCCCATAAGGCATCTTCCAGCTTAAGACTACTCCAGTCCTTCCCTGTGGGGCCAACGGTCTTTCGCAAAATCGTTTTGGTAATGCGATTTGAGAGTTCAGCCTGTCCATTGGCTTGTGGGTGGTAGGCTGTTGAGACCCGATGTTGGACTCCATACATTTTGAACAAGTTTTCGACCGAGAAATTGCAGAAGTGGGATCCTTGGTCGCTGATGATTGCTCTGGGCACACCAAACCTGCAGAAAATGTTAGTTTTCAAGAAATTCACCACTACCTTTGAGTCATTCGTCAGGGATGCTTTTGCCTCCACCCACTTGGAGACATAATCCACCAAAAGTAGGATGTACAAGTTTCCTCTTGAGCTGGGAAGGGGTCCCATGAAGTCCATTCCCCAAATGTCAAAAATCTCTACGGGCATAATGGGCATTTCATTCCTCCTGGTTATGTTTCCTTCTCGCTGGCATTGTGGGCAATTCTTGCAGATGGTGTAGCTGTCCTTAAAGATTGTTGGCCAATAAAAACCACACTCCAGAACCTTGGCTGTAGTCCTCTTATGCCCAAAGTGTCCCCCACACTCCTTTGAATGACAAAATTCTAGGATGCTTCTTTGCTCATCTTGTGGGATACATCTCCGAAGCACTTGGTCCCCGCATTGCTTCCACATATACGGTTCGTCCCAAATATATTCTCTGCTGTCTTTGGCCAATTTCTTCTTCTGGGCATAAGTGTATCCATGGGGTACATATCCAGAACATAGGTAATTGCACAAATCTGCGTACCATGGATCTTCCCTTCTTCCTTGGGCATAGAACAGTTGTTCATCTGGGAACATCTCCTTGATCGGCCACTTGGTTTTGTGCTCCAACCTTGTCCTTTATTTCCACGTCGAATTCTTGTAGAAATAGGACCCATCGGATCAGCCTGGGCTTAGACTCCTTTTTGGCCAGAAGGTACTTCAGAGCCGCATGATCGGTGTAGACTGTTGTCTTTCCTCCAAGCAGGTAAGACCTGAATTTTTCAAAAGCGAACACCACTGCCAACATCTCATTCTCAGTCGTGGAATAATTGATTTGGGCTCCATTCAATGTCTTCGAGGCATAATAGATGACATGACTTTCCTTTCCTCGCTTTTGCCCAAGAACTGCCCCTATGGCATATCCACTGGCGTCGCACATCACCTCAAAGGGCATACCTCAGTCAGGGGATTGTAATATGGGTGCGGAGATCAGATTGTTCTTCAAGATTTGGAAAGCCTCCTTACAATCCTCATCAAAATTCCACTCCACTTCGTTTTGTAGCAACCTTGTCATAGGTTGGGCAATCTTTGCAAAATACTTCACGAACCTCCTGTAGAATCCAGCATGCCCAAGGAATCCTCGGAACTGCTTGATGTTCGTTGGATATGGTAACTTGGCTACGATTTCAATTTTTGATTTGTCCACCTCTATTCCTCTGCCTAATATCACATGTCCGAGCACAATCCCTTCTTTGACCATAAAGTGGCACTTCTCATAGTTCAAAACCAAACTCTTGTCAACGCACCTTTTTAGCACCTTCTCCAGATTAGCTAGGCATGAGTCGAAGGTTTGACCATACACCGTGAAATCATCCATGAAGACTTCGATGCAATTCTCAAGGAGATCCGAGAATATGCTCATCATGCATCTTTGGAATGTGCCCGGGGCGTTGCATAGCCCAAATGGCATCCTCCGGTAGGCAAACGTCCCAAAAGGGCAAGTGAATGTCGTTTTGCCCAGGTCCTCCTCCGCGACCCAAATCTGCATATAGCTCGAGTATTCATCCAGAAAGCAAAAATATTGATTCCCCGCGAGTCTTTCCAGCATCTCATCGATGAAAGGCAAAGGGAAGTGATTCTTCCGTGTTTTCTGGTTGAGCTTGCGGTAATCAATACACCCCCTCCAGCCAGTTTGCAACCTTGTAGCAATCAATTCTCGGAATTCATTCTCCACCACTTGTATGCCCGACTTCTTGGGTACAACGTGTACTGGACTTACCCACCTACTATCGGATACTGGGTATATTATGCCCAAATCCAATAGTTTGAGTATCTCCTTCATCACAACTTCCTTCATGGCTGGATTTAGCTTTCTCTGGGAGTCCCGGACTGGGACTGCATCTTCCTCTAGTAATATGCGGTGCATGCATACAGTAGGGCTTATGCCCTTAATGTCGGCTAGGGTCCATCCAATTGCTTCCTTGTACTTCCCCAAAGTTATCTTGACTTTGTTCTCATCTTCGAGTGTCAACTCTGAATTGATGATTACGGGCAAAGTGTCGTCCTCACCCAAGAAGATATACTTGAGGTGTTTGGGCAAAGACTTCAGCTCGAGCTTGGGTGCCCTTTGGATCGATGGAACAAGTCGGTCTTCTTCCTTCAGGGTGGGGATTTTCAGCGCCTCAGTGTGGTTGACCCCTTCGCTCTATGCATTAAGTACCTTCACCGCCTCTTGCAATTGCTCCTCTTGCAAATCCTCCTCGGTTATGCCTTTCTGGATTATAGTGTCATATGGCTCCTTGAATGCTGTTCTGGGCAAAACCTCTTCAACAACCTTTTCGCTCATGTCGACACTTTTCACCATCTCTGTATCGGCTGGATGTTTCATGGCATTATATATGTCGAAGGTCACCGTTTCCCCTTCAAACTGACATGTTAGCTTGCCCGTATCATAATCAATGCGAGTCCTGGCAGTCTTTAGAAACGGTCTGCCCAAAAGCATTACCGGATCTCGTGCTTTTGACTTCCCCATGTTGAGAATGTAAAAATCCGCTGGAAAGATGAGTTCCTCCACTTTGACCAAAACTTCTTCCAATATCCCTTCTGGGTAGACATTTGATCGATCTGCCAGTTGGATCACCACTCGGGTAGGCTTCAGCGGTCCTATCTCCAGGTCCTGGTACATGGATAAGGGCATAACATTGATGAATGCCCCGAAGTCGAGCATTGCCTTTTCCACCTTCATTCTTCCTATTACACATGGAATGTAGAACATGCCAGGATGTCACGGACCACTCCTCGACCTAATTAAGGATAACTAAGCCGGGAGGCCGCGATGATGGGACACAGTTATCGACGGCGATAGAAAGGGAGTTTCTGTTACGACCGGACTTAAGTTAGGATAAATAAGCCAGGAAAACGTAACTAAGGACACAATTATCGACGGCGATAGAAAGGGGGTGAACGAATAATAGAGGATCGAACTAAAATTTGTTTGAAGAAGGGAAAAATTATTGTACACCTGATGTTTAGTTACAAGACTCGAACAGACTAAACTGGCTTAACTGAAAGAACATAAAACCTAAGAGTACGCAGCAGAATAACAATATCTGATTACATGTATGAAGACATGTATCCAAGAGTTCATTCATTTAACCTATGACAAAAGCTCCGCTTTTCACTTCATCTCCATCAGTCACTGCTCAACCTGCACATTTAGAAATATATGCAGGGCTGAGTACAAGAGCACTCAGTGGGCACGTATGCCTAACTAAAATAAATACATGCATCATAAAATTGTAAATTGTCATGCCATCATAAACAGTACAGCAAGGGAGTTTTAGCTAAATAGGCCCAAGCTTACTAAATTCATTTGTGATTCTTAAAGTTCGACTGATCAGTCTAAGTTCTTTTGTAATCTATCATATCTGGAACTGTGTGCCGGAGAGGTGGCCACCTCTCACGGTCACTCGACCGGCCAACCCGCTAGATGACTCACGGTCCCTCGTGTACACTAGTCAAGGCAGGATAGCCATCAACTGCTCAAGACCCGAATTCGATTTCATCATTGGCAAAGCCAAAGCAGATAGATATCATACTGAAATTGAAACATTTTATGGCAAGACAATACTTGAAATAACTTTAATTCATAGATTTTGTAACGAAATAACTTGTTCAAACGGTAGCATTTAAACTTGTTTGATAGGTATATAAAACTGAAATTAACAGTTAAATCATCTCATGCATTGATTCGTATAAGAGGCCTACGATACGCAGGGGATCTCTATATACGTATAGTAAAGTAATGCCCACCTGGTAGTGGAGACTCGCGACTAAGCCTTAAGCTCTTGCGTTCAACCTTGATTCGAAAAGAAATAACGCAAGGTTTTAGTCCGAGGAAATTCTAATAAATGAGGATGCGTAGTGTAATTATGCATGGCTCATATTCCCTTTTTATTACTGAGATAATACTTAGGGAAACTTTATCCCTAGTCCTTGTTATTAACAACAATTAAACTAACTAGGTTTCATCTCATGAAGTCAAGTAATTAACTATATTGATTCGTTCTCATTAGGGTGTTCTAAAATAATAATCTCCCTTCGTGTAAGCAAGGGAAAAGAATAGAACTCAACATTCGAACACCCTAAATTCTTCCCTCTCTCTCTCTCTCTGGCGGTTTCGCTTCTGCTCTGGCATCTTGCTACCCTCTGCTCTGGTGTCTCGCTTCTCTGCTCTGGCGTCTCGCTTCTCTGTTCTGAAAGTCAGCTCTGGCTGAAATTAGCTCTGTGGCGTAGTGATTCCTCTGGCGAGGTGATCCTTCTGGCGAGGTGATCCCTCTGGCGAGGTTATCCCTCTGGCGAGGTGATCCCTCTGCCGAGGTGATCCCTCTGCTCTGGCTGCCAGTGACCCCTCTGCTCTGTCGCCAGTGATTTCTCTGCTCTGGTGCCAGTGATTCCTCTGCTCTGGCTGCCAGTGATTTCTCTGCTCTGGCACCCGTGATTTCTCTGCTCTGGCACCCGTGACTCCTCTGCTCTGGCTGCCAGTGATTCCTCTGCTCTGGCGCCAGCGATTCCTCTGCTCTGACGCCAGTGATTCCTCTGCTCTGGCGCCAGTGATTCCTCTGGCGAGGAGACTCCTCTGGCGAGGCGACTCTTCTGGCGAGGCGACTCCTCTGGCGAGGCGACTCCTCTGGCGAGGCGACTCCTCTGGCGAGGTGACTCCTCTGGCGAGGCGACTCCTCTGGCGAGGCGACTCCTCTGCTCTGGTAGCTTGCCTCTGCTGCTCTGGCAGCTTGACTCCGCTGCTCTGGCAACTGTCTTTGACTCCTCTATTCTGGCCATTCCTCTTCTCGGGCCATTCCTCTGGCCATTCCTCTGGCCGTTCCTCTGGCCATTCCTCCGGCCATTCCTCTGGGGACTCCAGTTTCCAAAACCATAATTCTCCATCCTTATCTCGCCTCGATTCTCACTCGTATACAAACCTTAATCTATTCTTATGTGATCATGCTGTGCTTATTCAAGTTCATCTAGGATTAAGCTAAAGTTCTCGTCGTTCATCAAGGCTCAAGTTGTAGGTTCTACACAACGTGACTTTAACATGCTTTTTGTTCATTCGATCTAGAGCCTAAAACATGCTTTCTGCGAGTGTGTGATTCATGCCGAAAGAAGTAGCATTAGAGGTCGAGAGTTACCTTGTTGTTGCGCGCTTTAGTTGGACAAGCACGATGGATCCTCGCTTTTTCGATCGTCGAGGTTCAAACTGAAAAGGGAGTTATTGTTCTTAGGATGAAACAGATGGAAGGGAACACGGCGAAGGGAAGAAATAAGGCCGTGTCTTACCTTGAATGTGTAGCAAGGGCTTCGGTCTAATCTTCTCCGTGGAAGGCGTCAAGAGAGTGATGGAGCTCTTGCTGTTGCTGCTGGATTTTCAGAGTGCCGAAGGAGTGAAAGGGTGGCACAAAGGGGTTGAAGGGGAGTTTAAATAGGGGAGCTTGGCTGACTGCACTTGAGTGCCTAAGGGGGAGGGCTTGGCTGTAGCCCTGCCTTGCGTGGAATAGGGAAGGCTTTTCAGCTGCTCGCCCAATGGAGGGGCTGCTGCTGCTGCTGCTGTTGCTGAGCTCGGCAGGCGTGGAGGTGGAGTGTGGCTCTTCGGCTGCTGCCCAATGGGAGGAGCTGCAGCTGGCGTGGAAAGAGGGGGGGAGAGCTGCTGTGTAGGGCTGCTAGGGCAGCCTAGTCTACTTGGCTGCGGTTGGGCAGCGCTGGTGTGGAGTGAGGGGAAGAGCTGCCATGGCTGGCGTGTGGAGGGGGAAAGGAGGGTGGCTTATCGGTTGCCCATCCCAAGGCTGCTGCCGAGGCTGCCGCTGCTCTGGCGTGGAGGTGGCATGCGGCCCATTGGCTGCCCAGCCAATGGCTGTTGCTGCAGCCTTTCCCCCTTTTCTCCTTCCCCCTTTTTCCCTCTCTTTCTTAATCATTGTGTTGGTAGGTTAGGGTGGTAGAGTAGGGTGATGTAAGAGGAAAAGTCTAATTAAAACCCTTTAGGGTTGATTTTCTCAATATTAGAAATACTGTTTTCTAAAGTCGATAATGCTAAATTAAATCCGTAGATTTAATTCGTTCGCTATTCTCAAACTTAAATTAAATCCGTAGATTTAATTAGCTTCAAGGTCTCGTTCAAATACTCAAATTAAATCCGTAGATTTAATTAGCTTCAAAGTCGGAAATAATTCACGACTTAAACATCAGTGTGAAATAACTTCATCTTGATAAACAACACAACTTAGCTAAGTTGGTTATAACCTTGAATAATAAAAATTCATCAACTCGAAGGTTCTCATTTCGGTCTTAAACACACGAAGATAAATAAATGCATATTGCTAGTGCAGTGACTCTGTCTCAAAAATACGTAATTCATAAACATAGATGAAAACATAAAACGCTTCAATTACTGGCAGAAAGAAAATTAAACACATAATACCGTAATTAAAATACTGATAAAAGAGCGGGTCACTACATCCTACCCCTCTTAACAAAATTTCGTCCCGAAATTTGCATATCTCTGCTAAACAAGCTTAGGGTTCTTCTTCATAGTTCAAGTCTGGGCTAAGGATCATCTCTCCTTAGTGGATCACATGCTTTGGATCGTGAACGTACTTCCCGAGTGGTGATACGTGAAAACGTTGTGGACGTTTCCAAAACTTGGCGGTAACGCCAACTTATAGGCCACTGGACCTATCTTCTCTAGAATCTCATACAGTTCTATAACTCAGGATCTAAGCTTTCCCTTGACATCAAACGTAGTTTTCCCTTGGTGGGAAATACCTTTAGGAAGACCTTGTCTCCTATTTCAAAGCGTAACTCAGTTTGGCGTTAATCGGCGTAAGATCTCTGTCTATCCTGTGTCTTCTTTATTCGTCCTCTTGATCTAGCGGACTATCTCAACCATCTCATCGACCATGTCTGGTCCTAAAACTTCTCTCTCACCCACTTCATCCTAGTAAAGTGGCTATCTACACTTCCTTCCATAAAGCGCCTCGTAAGGTGCCATATCTATGGTCGCCTGATGACTATTATTGTAGGCAAACTCGATCAATGGCAGCATTGATTCCCAACTTTTTCTGCAAGCTGATTCAAAATCTAGAAGTAAATTTTGAATCTCTACCCGAAGTAATGGACATTGGTATTCCATGTAGCCGTACAATCTCACGGATGTATGATTGGGCTAGCTTCTCCGATCCATGGGTAATTGGAATCGGTATATAAAAAGCGCACTTCGTGAGACGGTCTACTATTACCCAAATAGCTGTGTTACCTCTATTTGTCTTGGGTAGACTCGTCACGAAATCCATCGCTATGTGCTCCCACTTCCATTTTGGGTGTGTCATGAGCTTTACTCATGTTCTCGTTTCTGAGTTCCTCGTTATGGGGAACACACAATCTTCCTTCAAAAGAACGGTGTTATCCGTTGCCTCTTGGTAGCCTCCTGGCGTGCTTGTTCGGATCTTAAGACGAACCCTTTCCAAGCTTTCGTCCGCTCTCTGGGCGCCGATGATCCTTTCTCTGAGGTCTGGGGCGGCTACCAGAGTTGCAATAATTGCTCTTGTCGTTGCCGGTGGTTGAACCACTTCTTTCTTCAATCTGTTAAAATCCTTTACGAGCGTGTCCTCTTGAGTGAGAAGAAGTCCTAACTCGGATTGAGTTTTACGACTTAAAGCATCAGCTACTACGTTAGCTTTCCCTGGGTGGTAATTGATACCGCAATCGTAATCCTTCACGAGTTCGAGCTGTCTTCTCTGTCTCATGTTCAAGTCCTTCAGCTCGAAAAAGTACTTAAGGCTTTTGTGGTTTGTGAACATCTCGCACCTAAATCCATATAGGTGGTGTCTTTACTACAACTAATTCTAGATCATGAGTTGGATAGTTCAACTCATGTGGCTTAAGCTGTCGTGATGCATAGCTATCACTCTTTCTTCTTGCATCAAGATGCAACCTAGTTCCCTCTTGGACGCGTACGTATAATTCACATATTCTTTGTCAGCTATTGGAATGGCTAACACTAGCGTGTTGTTAACTTCTCTGTGAGCTCTTGAAAGCTTCTCTCATCTTTTATCCAAGAAAATTAGATTCGTTTCCTAAGTCATTATGTCATTGGCCTTGCTATTTTGGAAAATCATTCTATGTATCTACAATAGTAACCTGGTAATCCTAATAATTTCTTGTCTCATTAGGATTTGTAGGTGGTCTCCACTCATGTACAACTTGTACCCTTTTTGAGGTCCACTGATCTCTTCTGATAACATGATATGCCCTAAAAATATGACTTCACCGAGCCAAAAATTCGCACTTATTGAACTTAGCATAAAGAATCTCTATTCTTCAACGTTTCTAAGACTATCCTTAGGTGTTCCTCATGGTCTTCCTCGTTCTTCGAGTAGGTCGAGTCATTATCTATGAAAACTAAGACAAATGGGTGCATTGATCAATCCGAATGGCACCACTACGAACTCATAATGGCCAATCTGGTTGTGAAGGCCGTCTTAGGTACATCTTCTATGTTAATCCCACGGGGACTTATTAGCTTCTTTCTTTCTAGCTTTCCGTGGCTTTCTAACGTGACAGGGTCGTACATGTTGTTGTTGCTGTCCCTGATGCTGCTAGGATGGTTACTACTGTTTGGTTGGGGCAAGGCAGGACCCTTTGTTGATTATCTCCTATCTATTTAGGAGTACCCTGGTTTTCTTAGCCTTGTTGTTGGGTAGATTGCCATTGCCATAGTTTCCTTCTCGCTTGACAATTGCTACTGTTGTCCCATTCGTTTTCTTTATAACCATCTTAAGGTAGTCTATACCTTGACTGTGCGTGGTTTTTTTTTTTCTTTACCAAGGGGTAGTAGTGACTAAATATGAGAGTCTCACTCATTTCTTACTCCTGCGTAAAATCTGTTTGGCTTGTTAGGGAAAGTCAATATCTCATGACATAATTCGTTTCCAAACCTCTTTATGCGTTTCTCAGTGGTGTCCACCCTCGTGGAACATACTTTGACATTCGATGGAAAACTTCGTCATACACAGTAACTGTTCCGGCTCTCCACTCGAGACTCCTGAAGCAGCTTTGTTTCTACCGATCCAAGGTCAAAAGATAGTTTGACGCTTAGTGTATCCTTCTAATTGTAAAAGTATCACTTCCTAGTGGTTGATAACTAATGACAAACTGAGTCATCCTAGTCGTCACTATGCTCTTCGGGATAAGGCATGATCTTATGCTGCGAGTCTATCTATTGGGATACCTCTTTTCTTCAAGATTGCAAATCTCGATTGGCAACCACTAAGATCTTAGTTATGTGGAGATGTTGGCATAGGCATTGTTACTGGTCTTGCTTTCGGCGTTGTTGCCTCCATGTCCATCGCTCCGCTATGCGATTCCGTGTAAGGTAATCCCCAATGGCTCGCCAAAGCCATCCGGATCTCGTGCCTTTGACCGGCACAAAAAAATTTTCAGCCATCTTTTACTCCGTCTCTACTTGCTCTGGCGCATATCTCGACATATCACAGAATATCGTGTCGCATAGAGTACTTGTCATTCTTCCCTGCTTTAGATCGTAAAATTCCATTTCTCTTCTTGTTGCGATAGTTCTTGGGTATATCCTTGTCATAATTTGTGTTTTAGACGTTCCCGCGTAAAATTTTTAATTGTTCAGCTGTCATCGTTTCCTTCTGTGCTTCCTACCATAGGTCCAAGTCTCAGCTTCCGCTGGATCTCATATCCCACTGAGGATAGGTGGGGTTTGTCGTAGAAATAATTCCTCTATTCTACCTTCTGGTTGTATGGATGGTTGGATTATATTTTGTTCTGGCCTGGTATTGGACCTCTTTAATCATCTCGGAGATTTCTTCTCCCTCTTCTCGGATGCCCTCGTCTTGGTGGCATTCCGATGAGTGGTCATATAGTCGTTACTACATTATGAAAAACGTTCAGACGCATATCATCAAATCTGCAACCCGTTTCTTGGTTCCCAAAACTCGCTCATACTCTTTCTCATGCTAACATATGAGTAAACCGTGGCGGAAGTGGCTTGCCGCAAAAGATCGGTAAGGTCGCTAAATAGTTATGAAAAATTGCCTTGATGAGGACTTTTATATCAACATTCGAATCTGGATCTATTGGTCTATCCAGGTACTACACGTGATGGATGGGCGGTCTAGCAAAAAAAAAATCATCACAAAAGAACTTAGTCATGTTACGTCCATTGGACCGGTGTTTTAGTACCAGTCAAAACAACTAAGCCAACATAGGGGCATACATAAGCATCGGATCAATCATCGTTTCCGAAATACACAAATAACGTCCTACTAAAAACATATGGGGTGGTCTAAAAGTATCACGTGCTTGACCCTTGGGTCGAGGCATTCGTGTCGGACTGATTTAATCTAGTGAATACTTGCTTGTCTTTGGGTCACAACAAAAAAAATTTACCAACAGTTAGTAGATCGCAATGATTCAAATCACAAATGGCAATTGGGCAAAGTGTTCCAATAATTTGCCGAAAAAAATTGAAATGAATAACCATAGGGTAGAAATGAATTGACTAAAAGGTCGAAATGAAATGACCTAATAGTCTGAACCCGTTTGGCTTTTCAGATCAAGGTTTTACATATATAGGTGTAGAGACCCATATATGACGACTACTGAGATTTTGGTCATGTGGACTGGCCAGGTCCAACACAATTACTTCTCAGTCACATGGAAATACTTTTCCGAACTTGGTAGGTCTTGATCATTGGCTGCAAAAGGTACTTTTGGTATAAAATCTCTACTTTCTTCTTAACATCTAAAACTTATCCTTGAGAATGTTTGGAAGATTCTCAAGCTTGAAGTTTGGTTTCTAAATCAACATCCTTCCTTAAAATCTTCTATAAGCAAACTTAAGACTTCTCATTTGTAATCAAGCTTACTTAACAACTTCCTCTTAATGATCTTAATGTGGGACTTCTAGTACTTAGCATTCATTCACATAACGCTTGTATGTAATCGTATAATTTGAAGTATACTCGTGCCCTTGCGAGGGACCTTTCGAATCATTACTCTCCCACAAAAATGGATTTTGCTTCTCCGAGCATCTTATAGGATATGGGTCACCTCACATAGTACTAAGGCATGTAATGATCTTAGTCAACACTTTCATTCTTCTTACTAAACTGGACGTCTAATCCAAGATGTTCTAACAAGGGCGATGTCTCTGATAGGCTAAAGTATGTATACTTTTCCTAAGTATACCCTTAGAGTCTCATTAGGGTCTTAATCCCTTAATGTATGCGTCAAACCGCTATTGATGTCCCTAGCTCTATTTACCTCTGAATCTTTTTCGGGAACTTCTCCCATCTTATGCACTTGCGTAGATTTTCTAGTCGATGATAAAGGTTGGTAACTTCTAGTTACCCATGTCACATCTCATCTTTCCGATTCGTAGTAGGTGATCGTAGTCAACATGGGTTCTAAATCAAGCTCACGTGTAACGTGGTCGGTAACTTTAAGCAGAAAGGTTTCGAGTATCTAAAACTGTAAGCTAATAGTTCTATTCGCAATATTAAAGAATCATGCACAAAGCGTTATAACCCCTTGTGAGCCTAGCTCTGAAATTCGAACATAAATCATGAAGGTTCTCTTCATGTCGTAACTGGTGATAATTGAGGGGTTTGAAATGAGTATTAGCTCATCGCACCAGCGCTAGCTAATTACATAAGTCACTCTCATCGCTATGAGCAATGTCTCAACTAAGTTCTGGTCGGGTAAGGCAATAGTTGGTTCGGTATTCTGTCACGTGTGAACAGCCCGAATAATGAACTATGCCCGTGTCACTTACTCGTGTGTGACACTCTTCTTTTCATCTTATTGCATACCTTCTCATTGGATTCTCGTGTCTCTTCAAGTGACATTTGATTTCCTTCCTCTTTCTTGGCTCTTCACTATGGCTATAGTGAAAGATGACTGAGTTTCTAGTTTCTACTGTTCTTCTCGTAACAGTGATCATGCATTCTTAACGCATCTAAGTTCATTGAGATTTCAAATCAATTAATAAAGCATAAACCTTGAAAAGTAAGCATCAGCACATTCGTATGAAACGTGAACTTTCAACGTTCGTAAATTATTACCTCTTTCTTTCTTGTTGAGCGTGACGATGCGATGAAGTGCTGAGCTTTTGTCGACTGACTCTTCCAAACTAATATAAAATTTAGGACTAACTGGGTAACTCTTGGATTCAGAGCAAACGAACTGCTCTGATACCACTCTGTCACGGACAACTCCTCGACCTAATTAAGGATAACTAAGCCGGGAGGCCGCGACGATGGGACACAGTTATCGACGGCGATAGAAAGGGAGTTTCTGTTACGACCGGACTTAAGTTAGGATAAATAAGCCAGGAAAACGTAACTAAGGACACAATTATCGACGGCGATAGAAAGGGGGTGAACAAATAATAGAGGATCGAACTAAAATTTGTTTAAAGAAGGGAAAAATTATTGTACACCTGATGTTTAGTTACAAGACTCGAACAGACTAAACTGGCTTAACTGAAAGAACATAAAACCTAAGAGTACACAGCGGAATAACAATATCTGATTACATGTATGAAGACATGTATCCAAGAGTTCATTCATTTAACCTATGACAAAAGCTCCGCTTTTCACTTCATCTCCATCAGTCACTGCTCAACCTGCACATTTAGAAATATATGCAGGGCTGAGTACAAGAGCACTCAGTGGGCACGTATGCCTAACTAAAATAAATACATGCATCATAAAACTGTAAATTGTCATGCCATCATAAACAGTACAGCAAGGGAGTTTTAGCTAAATAGGCCCAAGCTTACTAAATTCATTTGTGATTCTTAAAGTTCGACTGATCAGTCTAAGTTCTTTTGTAATCTATCATATCTGGAACTGTGTGCCGGAGAGATGGCCACCTCTCACGGTCACTCGACCGGCCAACCCGCTAGATGACTCACGGTCCCTCGTGTACACTAGTCAAGGCAGGATAGCCATCAACTGCTCAAGACCCGAATTCGATTTCATCATTGGCAAAGCCAAAGCAGATTGATATCATACTGAAATTGAAACATTTTATGGCAAGACAATACTTGAAATAACTTTAATTCATAGATTTTGTAACGAAATAACTTGTTCAAACGGTAGCATTTAAACTTGTTTGATAGGTATATAAAACTGAAATTAACAGTTAAATCATCTCATGCATTGATTCGTATAAGAGGCCTATGATACGCAGGGGATCTCTATATACGTATAGTAAAGTAATGCCCACCTGGTAGTGGAGACTCGCGACTAAGCCTTAAGCTCTTGCGTTCAACCTTGATTCGAAAAGAAATAACGCAAGGTCTTAGTCCGAGGAAATTCTAATAAATGAGGATGCGTAGTGTAATTATGCATGGCTCATATTCCCTTTTTATTACTGAGATAATACTTAGGGAAACTTTATCCCTAGTCCTTGTTATTAACAACAATTAAACTAACTAGGTTTCATCTCATGAAGTCAAGTAATTAACTATATTGATTCGTTCTCATTAGGGTGTTCTAAAATAATAATCTCCCTTCGTGTAAGCAAGGGAAAAGAATAGAACTCAACATTCGAACACCCTAAATTCTTCCCTCTCTCTCTCTCTCTGGCGGTTTCGCTTCTGCTCTGGCATCTCGCTACCCTCTGCTCTGGCGTCTCGCTTCTCTGCTCTGGCGTCTCGCTTCTCTGTTCTGAAAGTCAGCTCTGGCTGAAATTAGCTCTGTGGCGTAGTGATTCCTCTGGCGAGGTGATCCTTCTGGCGAGGTGATCCCTCTGGCGAGGTTATCCCTCTGGCGAGGTGATCCCTCTGCCGAGGTGATCCCTCTGCTCTGGCTGCCAGTGACCCCTCTGCTCTGTCGCCAGTGATTTCTCTGCTCTGGTGCCAGTGATTCCTCTGCTCTGGCTGCCAGTGATTTCTCTGCTCTGGCACCCGTGATTTCTCTGCTCTGGCACTCGTGACTCCTCTGCTCTGGCTGCCAGTGATTCCTCTGCTCTGGCGCCAGCGATTCCTCTGCTCTGACGCCAGTGATTCCTCTGCTCTGGCGCCAGTGATTCCTCTGGCGAGGAGACTCCTCTGGCGAGGCGACTCTTTTGGCGAGGCGACTCCTCTGGCGAGGCGACTCCTCTGGCGAGGCGACTCCTCTGGCGAGGCGACTCCTCTAGCGAGGCGACTCCTCTGCTCTGGTAGCTTGCCTCCGCTGCTCTGGCAGCTTGACTCCGCTGCTCTGGCAACTGTCTTTGACTTCTGGCCATTCCTCTTCTCGGGCCATTCCTCTGGCCATTCCTCTGGCCGTTCCTCTGGCCATTCCTCCGGCCATTCCTCTGGGGACTCCAGTTTCCAAAACCAGAATTCTCCGTCCTTATCTCGCCTCGATTCTCACTCGTATACAAACCTTAATCTATTCCTATGTGATCATGCTGTGCTTGTTCAAGTTCATCTACGATTAAGCTAAAGTTCTCGTCGTTCATCAAGGCTCAAGTTGTAGGTTCTACACAACGTGACTTTAACATGCTTTTTGTTCATTCGATCTAGAGCCTAAAACATGCTTTCTGCGAGTGTGTGATTCATGCCGAAAGAAGTAGCATTAGAGGTCGAGAGTTACCTTGTTGTTGCGCGCTTTAGTCGGACAAGCACGATGGATCCTCGCTTCTTCGATCGTCGAGGTTTAAACTGAAAAGGGAGTTATTGTTCTTAGGCTGAAATAGATGGAAGGGAACACGGCGAAGGGAAGAAATAAGGCCGTGTCTTACCTTGAATGTGTAGCAAGGGCTTCGGTCTAATCTTCTCCGTGGAAGGCGTCAAGAGAGTGATGGAGCTCTTGCTGTTGCTGCTGGATTTTCAGAGTGCCGAAGGAGTGAAAGGGTGGCACAAAGGGGTTGAAGGGGAGTTTAAATAGGGGAGCTTGGCTGACTGCACTTGAGTGCCTAAGGGGGAGGGCTTGGCTGTAGCCCTGCCTTGCGTGGAATAGGGGAGGCTTTTCAGCTGCTCGCCCAATGGAGGGGCTGCTGCTGCTGCTGCTGCTGTTGCTGAGCTCGGCAGGCGTGGAGGTGGAGTGTGGCTCTTCGGCTGCTGCCCAATGGGAGGAGCTGCAGCTGGCGTGGAAAGAGGGGCGGAGAGCTGCTGTGTAGGGCTGCTAGGGCAGCCTAGTCTACTTGGCTGCGGTTGGGCAGCGCTGGTGTGGAGTGAGGGGGAGAGCTGCCATGGCTGGCGTGTGGAGGGGGAAATGAGGGTGGCTTATCGGTTGCCCATCCCAAGGCTGCTGCCGAGGCTGCCGCTGCTCTGGCGTGGAGGTGGCATGCGGCCCATTGGCTGCCCAGCCAATGGCTGTTGCTGCAGCCTTTCCCCCTTTTCTCCTTCCCCCTTTTTCCCTCTCTTTCTTAATCATTGTGTTGGTAGGTTAGGGTGGTAGAGTAGGGTGATGTAAGAGGAAAAGTCTAATTAAAACCCTTCAGGGTTGATTTTCTCAGTATTAGAAATACTGTTTTCTAAAGTCGATAATGCTAAATTAAATCCGTAGATTTAATTCGTTCGCTATTCTCAAACTTAAATTAAATCCGTAGATTTAATTAGCTTCAAGGTCTCGTTCAAATACTCAAATTAAATCCGTAGATTTAATTAGCTTCAAAGTCGAAAATAATTCACGACTTAAACATCAGTGTGAAATAACTTCATCTTGATAAACAACACAACTTAGCTAAGTTGGTTATAACCTTGAATAATAAAAATTCATCAACTCGAAGGTTCTCATTTCGGTCTTAAACACGCGAAGATAAATAAATGCATATTGCTAGTGCAGTGACTCTGTCTCAAAAATACGTAATTCATAAACATAGATGAAAACATAAAATGCTTCAATTACTGGCAGAAAGAAAATTAAACACATAATACCGTAATTAAAATACTGATAAAAGAGCGGGTCACTACACAGGATCTCCACATTTTATGGGCATATCTCGTTGTAAGACTGCAGATACGGATTCGCCCACTTGAAATTTAACATCATCCGTGTATTTGACCTTCCGAGTGCAGAGTTCTTTGAGAAATTTTGCACATCTGGGCATAGAGCGTAGCGCGACCAAAAGGGGCATATTGACCTCCACCTTCTTGAAGATTTTAACCAGTTCGGTTAATTCTTCCTTCTCTTGTTCCTTGGCCATTCTGCCTGGGAAGGGGATTGTGGGCTCAGTCTGGCAGCGCCGACTCCAGAAAGGGGACCTGGTACTCAAGCGCGCGGATGCCCTAAAGGCCACCGGGAAATTTGAAGCTAATTGGGAAGGACCTTATATTATCACCGAAGTCTTGGGAGGCGGAGCCTATCACTTGTCTGATCAAGAGGGGAGATCTCTCACAAGGCCGTGGAATATCAACCATCTCAAGAAATTCTATGTGTGAACCTCAAATATGTTATGTCGATATGTAGACCAGATACTCTTTTTCCCCACAGGGGTTTTAATGAGGTCTGGGGCCATGATCATCATCAATAAAAGATCTATGGTTTTACGGAAAATTTGCCTCTTATACTTTCTTCAGCATGATTTTCAACACAGGTCATTGAGACAGCGCGGACGAGGGCATTAATTGCACAATCCAAGGCATAAATTGCACGATGAGGGCATTAATTGCACAATCCAAGGCATAAATTGCACGACGAGGGCATTAATTGCACAATTCAAGGTATAAATTGCACGACGAGGGCATTAATTGCACAATCCAAGGCATAAATTGCACGACGAGGGCATTAATTGCACAATTCAAGGCATAAATTGCACGACAAGGGCATTAATTGCACAATTCAAGGCATGAATTGCACGACGAGGGCATTAATTGCAAAATCCAAGGCATTAATTGCACCATGAAGGCATCAATGGAAAAATCTAAGGCATCAATTGCAACCTCTAAGCCGTTGATTAGAGGCGTGAATCGCACGAATTAAATGTGAATGGCATGACAAAGGCATAAATTGCGAAAAATGGGAGCCACGGTGAGTCAAATCTCTGGGCTACGCAGATAAAAATTTTGTGACTGCGCAGATTGGCACAACACACTAACCATTCAGTCAAAACCCCGTTATCGAAATAGGGAACATAAATACATGAAGCGTTAATAAAAATCCGACCATATTCTTAATAAGTTCAATCTCAGCTTGTTTGACTACGACAACAACGAGAAATGCGAAATAGCAACCTACATTTACGAACAGACAACAGGGAGATAATAAACGGCATACAAGATAAGAAAAAGGCGAGAGATATCGTAAAGAAAAGAGATAAGGAAGATCCATCTGGATATAGATAATAAACAAGCTACGCCAATATGTCGTTACAAAAACTTAAGTATCCAAGATCAATATTAAAAGTTCTACAAACTAAACAAGGAAATATATGAAAATCTAAGGATCAGAGATCGGAGCAGGGGGATCTTCCATTTGTATAGACTCATCTACACTGCTGCTGCCACCACCACCGGAGGGTTCACGCTGTGCAGATTCATGAGCCGGAGATGTCGGCGCCGCTACAACTACAGGAGCTGGTTCGTAGAACACCCCGCCACCTGGGAAGTTACCCCGGACTGATCGGATACGAGAGCGGATGGCGTCGAGGTAAGGTGTCCTCACTAAGGGCTTTGTAGGCAAGGGATCAGCGCCGCATCCGGTTATAAACAAGCGAACAGCCTTGTCCATAACCGGGAACTACCATTCCGGGGTTCGCGGTGCGTCAGCGTTGATACCCAGAATTCCTCCAAGACCGCCTGAATCGATGACATTCAGCACCGCCTCATTCTCGCACAAAGCCCGTTGGTCAGGAGAGGCTTGTACCAAATTGAGGGTAACCTGGGTTGACTCCCTAACGAGCCATTGCAATGTCGGCGCTGCAGCATTCAGCAATTCGGGGGTGCGGAGAAATCCATTGATGGACTCCATCAGCATGATGCACAGAAACGCATGACCCTCCGAGGAAAGAAAATAGCGCAGCCGATATTTCTCAGTTCCACGCCGAAAGGCCTGATTTTCCTTGGCCACGATCTCCTTCGCAAGGGCAGACAACTTCTCCGAGCAATCCTAGGTAATCGCCGCGAGTTCTTTCCCTTTCTCTTGGTTTGCATGCGCTAGCTCCTCCCGAACCCGGGCCAGCTCCACATCAACGGATAGTCTCTCGGCTCTTAATCTCTCGTATTCTTCTCGCAAACGACGAGATTCTTCCTCGGCGTGAGTACATCTAGCCAGCTGATTTATGCTTAATTGTTCTATTTTTAAGGGTTTGCATGAGCTTTGTTTTAAGATAATCTTCTGGAAATTGGTGCGTTTTATGGTGTATTTTATGCTTTGCAGGAGATTTAGGTTTTCGAGATGAAGAGTGCAAATTTTGGAGAGTTTGGGTTAAGAATCGTGTTTTTGTGCATACTCTGGCATGTCAGAGAAGCGAGTCCCGCATGCCAGAGCAGCAAAATGGGAAGCCAAAGAAATGCGCCAGCGTCAGAGCGACGAAGTGAATCGCCAGAGGAACCAATCGCCAGAGCAGCGGAACCAAGTCAGAGCAGAGAAATCAACATATCAGAGCAGAGGAATCACTAGTCAGAGGAATCAATAGTCAGAGGAGCTGATTTTCCCGAGCCGCGATTTCAGCAAGAGTGGAGATTACTTGCAGAGCACGCCAGCTGGACTTACCTAAGTATTACACGATTCTATTTCCTTTAAGAGTCCAGCTTTGCATGGCAACTTCTATGGTGATCAAGAGGGATTTGAGGTCTATAAATAGGGCTTAGTTATTCATTGTAAAATAATCCTTCTGCCTCCAGGCGTGTAGTTAGATAATTCCCTTTGCCCTAATCTTTAGTTTCCGCCAAGTTAGCTAAAGCTTAGGTTTATTGTTTTTCATAGTTCTAGTTTCGATTTCTGTTCTAGTTAGTTTAGTTTATAGTTCTTTTAATTCATGTTTTAGATTAGTTCCCGTTTAGAGTTGTAATTACGTGACAGATTACTTCTCGAGACGATTTACGGTATTTCTTTAATCAAGTTTATTTATTTGCTTTTACTTATGCTTTCTTTAAATTCTGCAAATTTACTTATGCGATTTTATGATGCTTTCTTTAAATTATGCACTTTGGTTTCTGCCTAGTTAGATTAGATTAGAAGTTTTAATTAAAGTTATTTAAATTTGATTTGCCTAGTTAATTCTTTACTTTAAGTTCATTTAATTCTTGCCTAGGGTTTAATAGTTTCACGCCTAGATAATTTTTAAGATTAAGTTTTTAGTTAAGTTTAAATTACAAGCATTAGTTAATAATTCCTTTTTGCCTAGTTAAGTTTAATTCGCGTTAATTTACTTTCCATGTTTTAGTATAATAATCCTTAGTTTACAGTTTTTGTGTGACATAATTAATTGCCCTTTAAGATCTTCCTTGAGAGACGACTTTGGGTTAACTTATCACTGCTAGGATGTCCTTGTTATATTGCAAGTCAACTTAGAGGTGTTTCTAGTTGAGTCACCAGCGCCGCCAAGAACTCTTTATCTTTGGCCTGGACCTCACCCTCCGCGCGGAGAAGGCTCCGAGAGTAGGCCAGACACTCAACCCTAGCCTGCGTAGAAGATGTAGAGGAGAAATTAAGGGGACACCCGCTAAATACAACACAAAGAGGGTAGATAATAACACTTTACCGCTTCAATCATCAGCATAAGGTTGTCAGCCATCTGCTGGCATCCCAAGGATTCCTGAGCCTGGAGGTCGGAGGGAGCAATCTGGGCGATCATTTGAGACCGACATTCTTCGCCGGTCAGGTCTGCAAGGGCACGAGGGGCAATGCCCACCCCAGAGGTCGTGCTACCTTCGAAAAGACGGAGAGGGGAAGCAAGCATCCGAGCAGAGGTGTCGGTATCCTCCGAGATCAGTTTCATGGTTTCTAGCTGCACCGTCGGCGTCGCTGCCTTCTTCTTCTTCTTTTGTTGGGGCTGCTTCTTAGCCGGAGAACCCTTTCGTTTTCTTTGTATTAAGGGACTATTATCCCCTGTATCCTCGTTGCCCAGCTCCTCATCGCGCAATTGAGAAGGATTGTGCTGGGGTTGACGAGATGCTGAGGACCCCGCTGCGATGGCCTGAGCGGCGCAGCCAATGGTCTGCGCAGCTGGAGTCGATGGGTTACCTCCCGTCTGAGCAAAGTTAAAGCTGGCAATGACGCCATGTGACGGTGTTTTCCACGAATCCATGCCTAGCACAGGCTAACCAACATGAAAAATACATCAGAAACATATTTTAGGAGACAATACGAGCATCAACAGGATAATAAGAGCAGATACGGACGCATAGCAGAACAAACACTGATATTAAACACCAACAACACATTTAATACCCACGGGAGACAAAGGATAGAAGGGAGAATAAGCCTGCGCCGGCCAGGACAGAAGGCCTAGTCACTAATTCCTTCACCCTCAAAACATTAGCATCGCGGGCCGCAGCTAATTGCTTCGAAAGGCTGTCTTCAGGATCAGTGACACGTTCAGAACTAGAAGGGAAAATATGTTTGGTACGATGTCTGGCCAAGAGCCTTGTCGGGTTTGGACAATGAAATATTTGTCGTGAAAGTTCTTATCTAAGGAGGTCAATTTATTCATGAAGGCCATATGGCCCCCGGATTTAGAAGTAAAATTATAGTGGGACCCGGTCCGTTTCAAGACATGGGTCTTATGGAATAAGGCGGCGCTGTGAGGATAATTGTTAGTGGCGCAGACTATGTGCAACAAATGGGCTTGACGAATAGAGAAAGGAGAAAGTTGGAAAAAAGGAATTCCATATCGATTACATATGTCAATCAAGAAGGGGGAGGGAGGGATTCGCAATCCTGCGTCGATTTGATGTAACCAGATCGGAATGACGTCAGGATTAATGCCCCGACGAGTGTCAGGCATATCGGAGTCAGGATCAGCCGAATTTTGGATCCGGACTTTAAAGTTCGGATCGGCAATGTCGATACGAAGAACGTCCCTCATCGCTTTCATAGATCGGGCAGACAGAGTAGATTGGAGAAGTTTGGACTCCACGGCAGCCATGGATAGTGCCGAGCTTTAAAGGGGAAGGTAATACGAAGCGGGAAAGGGGGACGATGAAAAGATTGCTGGAAAAAAGAGCAAAGTATTACAAATCAGAGGGAGGAGAGAATGGGTACCTGGTCAGACCTAGCGGCGGGAAAGCGAGGAAAGGAAGAAGAGCCATCGGCAGAGAAGAAGAAGAAACAGAAGCAGAAAAAAAAAACACAGAGGAAAATGAGGGAAATAGAAGAAGAAAGAAAGAAGGAGATGACAGATATTTATAGAAGAAGGGAATTTAAAAAGACGAGGAAGGGGGGAAATCATTAGGGTTAATATGTGTGCAGAAAAGGAAGGGTCCAGATTGCATCGCAAGATGGCGGTTGGGAACGGATGGTTTAGATTGAACCGGGGGCTACGAAAAGACGCGTACGGGGAATAGTGAACGTGTCAGTCATTAAATGAGGAGACGTCATAGAGAGAGAAAACCCTACGCTGATGAGAAGGCGTCAAAGGCCTAGTGCAACTACGAAAATTCAAAACTTCTTTTCGTAGACTGGGGGGAGTAGCTGATGAGGAGTAAGGATCTCATCAGCCGCCCTACACCAGAAATATCGGGTCAGCACAGAAACCAGGAGATGAGAATCAGCAGTGCTGATTCAGGCTCTAAACATACTTAGCTCAAAGAGCGCAGGTCAGCGGCGCAGACTAGAAGAGACGGCTCAACCTCAAGACAACACCCGAAGAGGATTCATAGAAAGAAACATCTCCAGGGGAAACAAGGATCAAGATGAAGGTCCGTCCCGTCTAAGGCGGCACAGACGAAGGCTCGCCCCGATAAAGTCAGCGCGGACGAAGAATGGAAGCAACCAGCGTTGAGCTCGGGAGGACCACATGTTCAACATAAAGCTGCGAATTAGTTAGGAAAGTTTGTTAGTAAATAGAGAATCATGATCGCACACCGCATGTGGAGCTCGTGAATGACCTGTAAAGTCTTTCTTACCCTTCTCCCTAATGTAACTCTATAAATGTTCCATGTAATCCATTATAATAGATACGTGAAAAATACTCTAAGGAATTCGTCTGCAAGTCTACAGCAAGTTTTCTTCTCATATCACCACACAGGTTAATCCGACCTCCTTTCCGATTTATTTAGATCTAGGCTTGAATGTTGAGCTTCACCAATAATATTAATTTCATGTATAGACACCTACATATAATAAGATTATCATGCACACACATGCACGTGTATATATATACAGTTAGTTATTTAGTTATTAATAATTATATTATGTTAATTAAATATTAGAGATCTATTTATATGAATAAAAAAGAAATATTTATTGTTAGGTACAATAATGTTGGGAACTTAGTGAAATATCTATTCCTTATTTTGATGATACCAAAATTAATAGGTTTCTTTTGTAATAGACTAGAACTGCTTGAACTCAAGTGTTAGAGTTCTTTTTCTAGTTTAGTTGCTGTTCTAAAGACTGAAGACTGAAGAACGAAGGACTGAAGACTGAAGACTGAAGTTGCCGACTAAAGCATCAGTTGAAGAATCAGTTTTGGCTGATTACTTAATGCGAGCCACGTGGAATCAGCAGACTGATACTAAAGTCAAGTATCAGTTAAACATTCTTCCTCGAACTGAACCTCCAACGTTCAAAGGAACCCACGCACTCCAGAAGTACAGCCGCATTAAATGCAGAGATCTCAGGATCGTCCTTTCTCTACAGAGGCCATTTCTCTTTAGTGATTATCTTTTCAGAGATGTTGCATCTCCTGCTCTTCAAAGTAGCCGTTCTCACCAAACAAGGAACCTCGAAGAATGAAGCCTCAGCCCAAGTTCGAATTACTCTCTAACGGAAGAAATCTTGAAGACCTTCTCCGCCAACGGATCTATTCAAGACTTCTCCTATAAATAGCGCTCAAAGATCACTTCAATCTTCACCGATTCAACAACATAAGCTGAAACGCTGCCAAAATCATTACTCAGCTCAGAGCCTAATCTCTCTGAAGTTTGAATCGAAGAAGAGAATCCCAAAGCCAAAAATCAGTCACTGCTGATTACACATATTCTCTTAGACCTTAGGCAAACCTTGTTTATCCAAAGCCTAGGTCAAACTAACTACAAAGAACTTGTTCTTTGAATTTTAGTTGGCAAGTTTTCAAACCTCTCTTCAACCGACCGAATTGAGTGTTTATGTGAAAAAGGAGTTCAGAAAGGTGTTCTATCTCCATGAGGTCCTAGTGCCCAGTGTGTGCTAGGAGTGAGAAATCCAACAAGGTGTGTTGGTACTGAAGAGTGGATCTTCAGTTGTTTCAATTGTGTGCACCCGCAACCACACGTTCAGGTTTGCTGTGGTTTGCAGTGCACCCGTAAGCACTTGCCAGTGAAGTTGTTGGTCTGATCAACCGACCGTGGATGTGTAGGAATTGTTTTCCGAACCACGTAAAATTCTATATGTTGTTTACAGCTTTCAGTATTTACTTTTTACTTGTGTTCTTCCCTTCGTAAACTGAAAACTGATTAATAGCGAAGAGAAACCTAAAGACTGACAACGTGCTTAACTCACAGGCTATTGCGAAACAAAAGTTTTCCGCTGCGTGTGTTATCAGTCTAACTGATCTATCTTCTAATAGTCAGTAAGATTCATAACATCTCTTTTTATCAAACTCGACTGAAGCCTTACATGTATCAGTTAAGGTCTTTTGACTTAACTGATAACTCCAAACTGAAGAGTATTCAGTACTAGTCGTTAACCCTGTTTTGGTCAAAACTCTTTTCAGTAAAATAGTTTGTGTGAATTTGTGTTTGACGTTTCGTTTTGACTCCAGCAAAAGTAAAGAATAGCCCATAGGTGTATTCCCCCCCCCATACACCTATTCGAGACCCTCCAGACCTAACAATTGGTATCAGAGCAGGTTGTTCGCAAGAACAATTCAGTTTTGATTAGGTTCTACTGAACTAGATCATTTTCCTCAAAGGTCTCGAAAACCTTTTCGCTTTTCAAAAAGTGTTTACTGCTTGACTCAACCTAAAACACCTCTAGATTGACTTGCAATAGGACAAGGACACTATAGCAATGGTAAGTTAACCCAAAGTCGTCTCTCAAGGAAGATCTTAAAGGGCTTCTAATTGTATCACACGAAAGCAGTAAAGTTCAAATTGAAAGCAATAATTAAACTAAAGCTTGGAATTTAAACTTAATTAAAAACTTAATCTTAAGAATTAACTAGGCGAGTTGAATTTAAATGCTATTAGGCTAAGAATTTAAATAACTTTAATTAAAAGCTTCTAATCTAACTAGGCAGAAACGAAATTGCATAATTGAAAGCAAAACATAAACATAACGTAGGAGCAAGGAATTAACGTAAATAAAATAAATACCGAAATTGCCGAGAAGCAAATCTGTCACTTGATTATAACTCAAACGAAGAACTAACTAAAACATAATTGAAAGCTAACTAAGAACTAACTAAAACTCGAAACTAAAGAACTATGAAAACCTAGAATTAAACTAAGATTGTTTTGATTGCCTAAGGTCTAAGCTATTCTTGTTCCGAAGGCTAAAGGATTATTTTTCATGAAGAATATTAAGCCCTTATACATAGACTACCGATCAACCCTAAAACCCTAAAAATAGCCCATCAAAACTGGGCTTAAAAGATAAGTATCAAAGCAGCGTGCGCGCACAGGGGACTTCAGGATAACTTGCTCGGCAAGTCTTAGCGGCTCTGGCATTGACTTGGCAGCTCTGGCGAGTTATGGCAAAGCTGGAAGTCAGCTCTGGATAAGTAGTCAGCCCTAGAGTAGTAGGCTCTGGAAATATAAGTTCAGCTCTGTAGGAGTAGTCAGCTCTGGTGACTGAGCTTCAGCTCTGTTGAGTTCTAGCTCTGCTCTGGCAAATGAGTTCTGCTCTAGAGATGGTGAGCTCTGACTATGGAAGTGAGCTCTGGCTGTGGCATTTCAGCTCTGTCGAGCTTGCTCAATTCTGGCGCGGGATTGTCCGCTCTGCCGACTCTGGAATTCAGCTCTGGCTTGGCAGCAGAGTATGCGGAGTCAGCGCTGGCACCACTTTAAGCCCAATATATCAATTTTTGATCCAAAAACTCGAACTTAGCATTCTTTCTCCTATTTTATCAAAAGCTCCTACAAAGCATTAACAAACTCATAAACGCACCAACTTCCAGATTAATTAGCTCAAATACAGCACAATCAAACCCCCAAAATATGAACAATTAGGCATAGATCAACCCCCCCCCACACTTAGCCTTTTGCTTGTCCTCAAGCAAAATCAGTATGAATCCTAGGAAGAGAGCTTCCACGATGATTATTTCTATCCAAACATTCAACAAGTCAATCCAAAATTTTCCAATCACCATATATCTCTCATATCATGCAAATAACTTAAAGTTTAAGAAACAACACAGCGGTAAAACAAATAATTCGATCAAACCCAATTCTCCGCTAGAAGTGAATTTCCTAATGTGATCGCCTTTATAATCAGTATCTCCATTTTTCACACTTTGTGTGCTTAATCACTTAGATTTCGACAGATGAGCCATAATTCGTGAAATAAAACCATTTGGATGTAATCCAAAGTCTTTTCACGTGGTTTCCCATGCTCATAGTTAAACTAGCGGAGCAGAGACTCAGAGCTGTCACGATTTTCAGAGCTGGCCAGATTTTCAGATCTGGCAAAATTTTCAGCAATCAAACATTTCACAGATAAGGATACGGTCGTAGGCAATCACAATGACAACACTCCCTCTAGCATCTACCGGACAAATCACGTTTACTTGCTTACCACAGTGTTGCAACAAAACTCATAATTCTTTGCACAAACCAGAGACATATATCAAGATTAAAACCAGAATAACCACCATTAAATCACAAACCCGAAATTCACATATAAAACATCTCTTCCACACATTCATAACAATTAGCAAGCATCCAAGAATAAGCTAAGAATAGAGAGACCAATCGCCCAATCAAAAGCATAAGCACGCATCAAGACAAGTCGCCCCCCATACTTAAAGTATGCCATGTCCTCAGGACAAAAGATATAAAAAGTTAGAAGACGTCCCTGATCATAGGCGATGAAAAGCATAAGCACTGTGAGAGGCGGCAAAAATTAGGGTTTGTTGCCTTGGCTTTAAGGGCTCGGCAGAGTGTAAAGTCAGCGCTGGTGGCAATGTCAGAGGAAAATTTCAGTGCTGGCGGCAGTGTCAGAGCTGGTGGCTCTCTTCAGCGCTGGCAGCTTAGTCAGAGTAGAAGTTCAGCGCTGGGATTTCAGAGGGGAAATTCAGCACCAGAGTGTAAGTTCAGCGTTGGGATAGGACTCTTCTGCCTAACAAGAACAAGAACACTCCAAAAAGATTAAACCAGACCAAAGGCATCAAAACAAGAAACACATAAGAAAGCAAAGAAACTATAGAACAAAAAGAAAAGAAAAGCAAACTAAGAAAAATAAAATGGGTTACCTCCCATGTAGCGCTAGTTTTAAAGTCGCCAGCCCGACTTAGAAAAACCCTTAACCAAAATCACTATGAAACGTCAGCTGAATTAATCCTTGTGAAAACACGTCCTCCTCCATTTCAACTGCAGATCCTCTTAATGAGCAAGCAGCGCTCATCACATTCATCACTCTCTCGAACCAGGAGCCAGATCGCAAGCTCTCCTCTTTCTTCTCCTCCACGAGCAGTACACCTTGCAATCCTTGCTCGACACCATTATTGCATTTCAGCATGTCAGCCCATTTTTCTTCAACAACTGCGTCCTCTTTCAAGTTAGACGGTAATTCATGAACTGCAATAACATCGAGGTGCAGCTTGTCCAAAGGTTCGTCTTTAATGGCCACCTCATCTAGCAGGTTATCAAGAAACTCCTGCATTATTTCGTCCTCTTTCGGGCAGGTGCTCATCAATTTCTCCTCAGCATAATTTTGGCAAGTGCTCACCAGAGCTGGCGAACTCGTCAGAACTGGCAGGCTGGTTAGAACTGGTGGAATGGTCAGAGCTGGCGGACTCGTCAGGGCTGGCGGGCTGGTCAGAGCTGGTGGAATGGTCAGAGCTGGCGGACTCGTCAATGCTGTCGGGCTGGTCAGAGCTGGCAGAATTGTCAGAGCTGGCGGACTCGTCAGGGCTGGCGGGCTGGTCAGAGCTGGCAAAAGATTGTGAGCACTGAAAATTTCCACTTCTTCCACAGGGTCAGAGATTTCAACATAAGAACAGATATGCAATAAAGAAGTGGAATTAGCAGGCTTCTTATCAAAAATAGAAAATGTTACCGATCTACCTGACCCGACCATACTCAAAGTTCCAGAATCCACATCAATGCGAGTCTGGGTAGTAGCCATAAAAGGCCGGCCAAGCCGAACAAGATGGTCGTTTTCTTCTCTAATGCCTTTCCCTGCATCGAGCACCACAAAATCTGCCAGCACGTTAATTCCTCTCACCGTGACTTCGACATCTTTCAAAAGTCCAAGTGGGCTGCTTATAGCACCGTCAGCTAGCTGAAGTCTCATATTAGTGCACTTCAGCTCATCTTCGTTCCTGCCCAACTTCTGAAAAATATTAAACGGCATCAAATTGACTGCCGCACCCAAGTCTAACATGCCCGAGACCTCTCCAACTCTACCCAAATCAATTCCAAAGATGAAGCTGCCTGGGTCTCCTTGCTTCGGTAGTGGTTGGGTTAGATCAACAATCGCGGGTGGCAGAGGCGGGCTGGGACGTTGGACAGCTTTCGGTGGTCGATATGGCGTAGTAGACTTATGAAGTTTCAGCTCTGGCGCTCTTCTCAGCTCTGGCGCCCTATTCTGCTCTAGTACCTTCATCAGATCTGGCGACCTTGTTAGCTCTGGCACCCTATTCTGCTCTGGTACCCTTATCAGCTCTGGTACCCTAGTCTGCTCTGGCAGAGAAGTAATAGTTAGAGCCTGATGAGCCTGCAAAGGCTGACCATGAAGTTTCCCGGGCTGCTACTGCTGCTGCGGCTAATTCAGAGTTCCCGACAGCTACCCCACCGTAGTCTCAAGGCGTTTGATCGTAGCTGACTGAGACTCCATGTTTTGCTTGGTCATCTCCACGAAAGATTGCATAGTGTCCTCTAAGGATGACTTCTGGGGCTGAACCTGCTTTTGATACTGTGGAGCATTCTGAAATTGTTGAGCAGGTTGAAAATTCTCTTGCTACTGATACCTTGGTGGATATTGTTGGGGAAAATTTTGCTGAGGTGCATAGGGCTGCTGACCTCTCCATCCGCTATTGAAGTTCTGCTGGCCTTGATTATAACTCTGCCCATACTGCGGTCTGCTCTGAAATCCTTGTGCAAAGTGAACTTCAGCTTGCCCTTCTGGCGTGTACTCTCCCATTCTGTTGCATTCATTAATTCCATAGCTAAAATCACCACAGATTCCACAAGGTTGTACGCTCTGCACCGGGACGGGAGGAGTTTCCATCTTGCTCATCTTGAGCTATTGCACTTCTCTCATAAGTGTAGCTAATTGTTTCTGCAGCTCGCCAGTCTGTGATACAGGGCTGGCCTCAACCTTCTTTCCACGGACTGATTTCTGCTGGGAACTCTCGGCTAAGGTCTTAAATATTTCCTTTAGCTCGTCTGTAGTCTTCCTAGCTATGTTCCCTCCTGTAGTGCTGTCCACCATGAATTGGGCAGTTTGCACTATCCCGTTGTAGAAAAATTGCGTTAACATCACATTGGTAAATTGATGTTGCGGGCACTGGCGGAGGAGTTCTTGAAATCTTTCCCAAGCTTCATGAAATGGCTCGTCCGTTCCTCAGATGAAGTTCATTATTTGAGCTCTGATATCTTGTGTCTTATGATTTGGGTAGTATTTCAACATGAATTTCTCACAAGCTTCCCCCCAAGTGGTTATGGAGTTGGGCGGCAGAGATAGCATGCACGTCTTGGCCCTATCCTTAAGTGCATACGAGAAACACTTGAGCTTTAATTGATCCTCAGTAAGATTCAGCATAGGGATGGTTTGCACTTGCGTGCAAAAATCGCGAATAAACTGCAGGGCGTCCTCATTCAACATCCCGTGATAAAGAGGTAGCAAACTTGAATCGTTTGGCTTCAAGTTGTAGTTTCCGACTGCGGTAGGGAGCACAATAGCCAAGGTGTTAGTGTCCCCTATGACGGGCCGGGTGAAGTCTCCCGTGAACTGAGGAATATTCTGCGCCATCTCTTCGTTTTCCTCCTTTAAAGTTTACTCTGAACGGTCAGAGTCAGAGTCTGCTTCTTCCTTCCTTTCTTTCTGTTCTACAGTTTGCTCTGTATGGTCAGAGTAAGAGCTCGCGGTATCCTTCCTTTCTATGGTCTGCTCTGAACGATCAGAGTCAGAGTCAGAGTTCTCTCTAGAGCCAGAATCAGAGTTCGCCCCAGAGCCAGAGTCAGAGTAGAAAGCTTCTTCTCTATCACGCGTGCGAGTATTATCCAGAGGAGACACTAGTTTTCATTTCAGACTACGGCGTCCCTGCATACACAACACTCAACACACGGATTAAACGCACCAGAGGGAGAGAGTAACAAAAACGAGAAAAAGAAAATAAAGCAAGTAAAAATAGAAAGTAAAGTGACACAATTAAAAAGCCTAAAACCTTCCCCGGCAATGGCGCCAAAATTTGACTCAACCTAAAATACCTCTAGATTGACTTGCAATAGGACAAGGACACTCTAGCAATGGTAAGTTAACCCAAAGTCGTCTCTCAAGGAAGATCTTAAAGGGCTTCTAATTGTATCACACGAAAGCAGTAAAGTTCGGATTGAAAGCAGTAAAATTAAACTAAAGCTTGGAAATTAAACTTAACTAAAAACTTAATCTTAAGAATTAACTAGGCGAGTTGAATTTAAACGCTATTAAGCTAAGAATTTAAATAACTTTAATTAAAAGCTTCTAATCTAACTAGGCAGAAACGAAATTGCATAATTGAAAGCAAAATATAAACATAACGTAGGAGCAAGGAATTAACGTAAATAAAATAAATACCGAAATCGCCGAGAAGCAAATCTGTCACTTGATTACAACTTGAACGAAGAACTAACTAAAACATAATTGAAAGCTAACTAAGAACTAACTAAAACTCGAAACTGAAGAACTATGAAAAACTAGAATTAAACTAAAATTGTTTTGATTGCCTAAGGTCTAAGATATTCTTGTTCTAAAGGCTAAAGGATTATTTTTCATGAAGAATATTAAGCCCTTATATATAGACTACCGATCAACCCTAAAACCCTAAATATAGCCCATCAAAACTGGGCTTAAAAGATAAGTATCAAAGCAGCGTGCCCGCACAGGGCACTTCAGGATAACTTGCTCGGCAAGTCTTGGCAGCTCTGGCGTGTTATGGCAGAGCTGGAAGTCAGCTATGGATAAGTAGTCAGCTCTGGTGACTGAGCTTCAGCTCTGTCGAGTTCTAGCTCTGCTCTGGCAAATTAGTTCTGCTCTGGAGATGGTGAGCTCTGACTATGGAAGTCAGCTCTGGCTATGGCATTTCAGCTATGTCGAGCTTGGTCAGTTTTGGCGCGGGATTGTCCGCTCTGCCGACTCTGGAATTCAGCTCTGGCTTGGCAGCAGAGTATGCGGAGTCAGCGCTGGCACCACTTTACGCCCAAAATATCAATTTTTGATCCAAAAACTCGAACTTAGCATTCTTCCTCCTGTTTTATCAAAAGCTCCTACAAAGTATTAACAAACTCATAAACGCACCAACTTCCAGAATAATTAGCTCAAATATAGCACAATCAAACCCCCAAAATACGAACAATTAGCCATAATTCACTGCTTTTCCAATCTGTTGTTTTCTGTTCTCTCTTTTTCTTATGGAGACTAACCACAGCAGAGTATCGTCACTACCTATGTTTAGTATTGAAAAACATGACATATGGAAGCTTCGGCTTGAAAGCTTCCTCACTGCCCAACATTGCCGAATGTGGGAAGTCATCACCAGTGGACCAATCATCATCACTGTGGTAGTCAAAAGAGTTTCTCTAGACCTAGAGATCCCTTTAATGATGTCCAGATCAAGCCAAAGGCTGACTTCACCACAGAAGAAAGGAAGCAAGATGAGTTTGATAACCTCGCCAAAAGCATCATCTCCGGCACAGTTCCAGACAAGCACGTCACCAAGATCATCAAGTGCAGAAGTGCAAAGGAGATGTGGGTCATTCTTGAGGGAATGTGCATCGGATCCGAGGAGATAAAGAAAAACAAGTTATCTATAGCTTGTCAAAAATTTGACTCCTTCCTCATACTCAAGAATGAATATGTCGACGAGATGGAACTCAGATTCAACCAGATCCTGAACGAAGTTCAATCCATCTCGAAGGACAAGTACACCCAACGAGAAATCAACCTAAAGATTCTTCGGGCACTTCCGTGAGAAGATTGGCAGATCTACTCAGTCGCTCATCAGAACAAGCCAGGATTCAATCGGCTCCCGACGAACAAGCTTTTCTCTGATCTCATGGCAAATGAGTTCGACATCCAGAGAAATCTTGAAACTAAGAAGGCTGGAGGATCAGACGAAGATGGTCCATCAACCTCAAAAGGAGCTGCGCTGAAGGCCACAACAAAAGAAAGCAAGAAACAGTCAAAGAAACCAGCGAAACTCAAACCCGAAGACTTCTTCAGTCAATATGCTTTGTTGACTAAAAGATTCAACAAGATGGAGTCTAAGTTCCGCAAGTACAGGAAGTTCCACAAGCAGCACTTCAAAGGAAAAGAAAGAGAAAGCAAGTCCAGATATTCCACAGACAGAAGCGGAGAAAGAAAGTCAATCGCTTTTGACTTAAAAGATGTGGAATGCTTTGGATGCAAGAAGAAAGGGTACTATCGATCTGAATGCCCTGAATTGACGCAGTCTGAGTGTAAGGAGATGAAAGTCAAGAGAGAACGCAAATATGCGAAGAAGAAAGCGATGGTTGCTGACGATGCAGGATCTTTCGAAGATGCATCAGAATCATCCGGCTTCAACTCTACCAGCTCAGATGATGAGAGCCAAACCCTGATGGCCAACGACACCGAAAGCGTGGACGATAACAGCTACGACAACTAAATGAATGGGCTAGAGGTAAACTCTCACTCAAAAACTCCTTATACTAATAACTCCTAGGTGTTTACAGGAGATCACTCAGAATTTGGAGAAAGCTCAGCCGATGAAACTGACGAGTACGATCAGCTCATGACTGATCACTGTCAGTTAAGGAAAATGTTCGAAGATCTCCTCAAGTAGAATCAGAAAATGGAAAAGGAGATCAATGAAGAACGAGTCAAGAATCAGACAATCATCTACTTTCCGGATGAAACTTGTCTTGATGGACTGATCATGGAAAACAGTCGATTGGAAGAAAAACTTAGAATTTCTTCATCAGAATCAGACGAGGAAGTGTCTACGTCGTCTCATGTGAAGACAGCCCTCCAGAAACATATCTCATCAGCAAAAGCAGTTCGGAGCTCAACTGGCTATGGCACAGAAGACTCAACCACCTCAACTTCAAAACGATCAACAAGTTTTCTAAGCATCAACTGGTAGAGGGCTTACCCTCTATTGTGTTCCAAAAGAAGCAAGAATGTGAAGCATGTCAAAGAGGAAAGCAAACTAGGTCGTCATTCAAGTCAAAGTCTGGAAACTCCTTTGGAAGAATTCTTCAACTACTTCACATGGATCTGTTTGGCCCAATCTCTCCCAGAAGCTGCAACGGTAGGAAGTATACCTTAGTTGTCGTGGATGACTATTCTCGATATACTTGGGTCATCTTTCCATACAACAAGAGAGAGACACTGCTGGAATTGCTAAAGCTGCTTAGAAGACTTAGCGTTGAAAAGGAAGTCAACATCATCAGCATCAGATCAGATCCAAGGACTGAATTCCTCAATGTCGTCATTCATGACTACTGTGAGGAACGAGGAATCAGTCATCAAACTTCTACAGCAAGAACTCCTCAGCAAAATGGAGTAGTAGAAAAAAGAAACAGGTCTTTGAAGGAAGCAGCAAGGACGATGCTAGCCGAGTCAAAACTCCCTTTGAAGTTTTGGGCCGAAGTAGTCAACAACACATGCTACACGCAAAATCGCTCCTTCCTCACTCAAAGATATGTGAAAACTCCATACGAGCTATGGAAGAACATGAAGCCTTCAATCTCATACTTTCATGCTTTCGGTTCTCGGTGTTTCACTCACAATAATGACAAAAGAAAATTTGACACATTTCATAGCAAGGCTGATCCAGGAATCTTTCTGATGTGAACTTCACCGGTGCAGAGCTGAATCTGGCCGATATTGGTTTGAACACTGCCGGACCGATCAAACAAACATGCACGAAAGACTTGGTATGAACCACGAACTGGATAAAGAATAAAGAAACAAAGATAAAGGATGGAATATCCCAAAACCCCTGAATCTATTCTGACCACTTACTCGATGCCAACGCCCCTCTCCATCTTCTTCATACTCGGACTCCTCGGCCTGCTCCTCGTAAGGGTGAACATCGAATAGGCATGCGCCAGCCTCCATAGCTACATCCACCTCGGTCTCCACATCCTCCACGACCACCACGGTCACCGTGACTAGCAGTGGACTGATATTGCTGCAATAGATCCATACGCTGGTCCATCCTCTCAAGTATGCGCTCGAGTTTGGAGCCCATTAGCTTGTCAAATTCAGATCAGACATCCTCCAGTGTGACTGTCGGATTAAGGCCATGTTGCTCTTCCCCATACGAACCATGTTCATCTTTCTTTGACATGGTTTCACATAAACAAGAAAAATGAAGGTTAGTAGCAATAATAAACAGGAAACCTCACCGCCTCACCACTCTCGTGTATACACACAAATATGAATCGCTCAACACTCGTGTATCACACAAATCACAGCTTTTTCCCTCTAATGATCTCACCACTCTTGCCTTCTTACTCTCAATTTCTCTCTCAAGAAAATCTAACTCCCTCAATCTACCACTTGAATTCAAAATACCAACTGCACAACGAGAGCACCAAGCGCACTCAACGAGAGCACTCAATGAATCGCCCTACAAGGAACCACAGCAACACACAGATTGTATAGGACTCAACAAAAATGAAAGACTCACTAGACACAGACTGTAACCCAAAACTAGTGATGCGCAGAAAACAAGACACAACTCTCTATATTACCCAACAAAGGAACAAGGAAAAATATGGCTAATAAGGAACAAAAATTTCAAAACTTTGATACTTGGTGACTTCTGCTTCTTTTTTTTTTTAACTTATATGATACGTACTTCTGATGAATTCAACGATGGTAATGATAACAGATGGAATTATGGAGCATAAACTGGTGGAGTATAGAATAGTTGTGAAAGGTGTAAATATGGAATATGAAAAAGGATGATATGGACAGCAAACCCTAGCCAACGTTTACCCTTGACGAAACCTGGATAATGATACCAATTGATGTAAACTTCGCCGGTGCAGAGCTGAATTTGGCTGGTATTGGTTTGAACACTGCCGGACCGATCAAACAAACATGCGCGGAAGACTTGGTATGAACCACGAACTGGATAAAGAATAAAGTAACAAAGATAAATGATGGAATATCCCAAAACCCCTGAATCTAATCTACGAAGTTATCTAGAGAACGGATCCCTAAACCCCAACGTATGATTGATGCACCAACTCGGGGACGCTGAATGACACACGACGAGGGATGATGAACTCGCCGATACTCTGACAAGTTGAATTCGTCTTGGCACAATCAAGAGGAATTCGAAGAACTCAAGAGATATTAACTCACAATTTCATATATAAAAAATTAGCTAACTTTCGTCCAACAGTAAACAACCATATATATAGGCAAACTAAACCCTAATCTAATGAAGAAAATAGTGTTAAAACAAGGAAACAACTGAAACTTGTTCAGCACGTCTAAACAAAACTAGCGAGAAAGCCAACTTCGAAAAACACCAGGTCTGAATTACGCCAGCTCTGACAAAGACTCCAGCTCTAAACACTCCAGCTCTGAAAACTCCAGTTTTGGAAAACTCCAGCTCTGGAGCTCAGTTCTGCTCTGGACTTTAGTTCTGCTCTGCTCTGCAAGTCTTCTCTACTCGGCAAGTCTGCTCTGCTCTGCATGTCTGCTCTGCCCGGCAAGTCTGCTCTGCTCTGCATGTCTGCTCTGCTCGGCAAGTCTTCTCTGCTCTGATTTGGCAATTCATTCTGCTCTGTTGTATACGTAATAACATTCATCATACTTGCACTCTGCTCGCCAACTCCCTTGTCTCAGATCGGCTTCCTCAACTCTTGTTTCCTGATCTCCTCAACCAAGATCGTTAAACTTTCCTTGAACTTCTTGGCTCTAGCTCATGTCACCGGACCAACTGATCACTAAATTATTAGCAACAAAATACCGCAACTAACACGGTGCAATTGTAGCATAAATTGGTAACCAAGTATCGTATCCACAAGGACTGACACAACGAAATCACTCTAGCTATCTTCTAAACAAACTATAACGGTAAACAGGCGAACGAAAGTAAGGATTGATTTACTTGAACTAAAACGCAAATAACAATGAATAAAAGCACGTAGAAAAATCAAATATTAAAGACAACTGATCCTAGAGTAGTAAATTTATTAACTAAATCTATGCAATCAATCTATTAATCCTATGTACCAGTTTAATCCAGTTATGATGAGAGATCACTTAATTAATCAATTACTCTCGCTAGAGCAGCAACGATCGTAGATTAATAAATTCTCTATCTCCGTTAGGTCTCAATAAAATCTACTAACCCCCAATAGCTCCTAAGAATAGCTCCCTAAGATCCACCTATCTCCGCTAGGTCTCAAGGTTAAAATCATATCATACATTCCTGAATCCGCTAAACAGTTATCTCCGCTAGGTCTCAAACCGAATAGCTAAACATGCAAACTATTGATCAGATAATTCACAAGAAATTAAGCACCAGGAATTATGAATCATAAACTGGAAGGTGCAAAGGTATTAACAAATAAATCATATAAATTCAATCAACTATTTAGAAACCCTAGAATCAGCTAAACGAAACTAGCCAGACATGCTAAAATAAAACATAAACATAATTAAGAAGAAAGCAATTATAAAAACTAAATGGTATAAAAACCGAATAAGAACTATTGTAGCGGCTTGAATCTTCAATCTTGATCCAAGCCTTGAAAACTAGAAAGCTAAAATATTCTAAAGCTATAAAAGTGAAATATGAATGCTAGGGTTTTCGGTATATCTAGATAGGTCAAAAGAGGACATATTTATAGTTTTCAGATTTCCTTCGATCACCATGGTATATGAGAGTTGCCATGCAAAGTAGAATTCTAAAGGTAATAGAATCGTGTAAAATAAGGCAACTCTCCTGCTGGATGCGCGCTCCGGAAAATACTCCTACTCTTGCCGAATTCGCAGCGCTCGCCAGAGGAATGGTGATTTCTCTGGAAAAGGCTATCGCCAGAGGAATGGGTCGCGCCAGAGAAATGGTGATTTCTCTGCTCTGCATCCTTCTCCTCTGCTCAGAGAAATGGTGATTTCTTTGCTCTGACTATTGAGCGCTGGGCTTTACTTCTCTGATGCTGGCTTCTCTCCCCTCTGCTCTGACTATCGACTTCTCTGGCGATTGATTTCACTGCTCTGGTGAGTTGACTTCGCTGCTCTGGTCTTTGATTTCTCTGACGCCAGAGGAATGGTGATTTCTCTGCTCTGGAGATGTCGGTTCCTCTGCTCTGGAGATCAGAACACCTAGAAAACGCCAAATTCATCCAAAATTCTCCAAAATTGCATTCTTCCATCTCGAAAGCCTAAATCTCCTGCAAAGCATAAAATACACCATAAAACGCACCAATTTCCAGAAGATTATCTTAAAATACGCACATAGAAACCCTTAAAAATAGAGCAATTTAAGCATAAATCAACTCCCCCACACTTAGCCTTTTGCTTGTCCTCAAGCAAAATCTATATGAATCCTAGGAAGAGATTGATTTCAACAATGTTAACTTCCATCCAAACATTCACAAAGTTAATTCAAAACTTTACCATCAACACACATCTCTCAATCATGTGAGTAACTCAAAGTTTAAGAAGCAACAAAAGAGTAATGCAAGTAATTCGATCAGACCCAATTCTCCGCTAGAAGTGAATTCCCTAATGTGATTGCCTTTATAATCAATATCACCATTTTTCACACTTTGCGTGCTTTGAATTTTTCGACAGTTGAGCCATAATTCATGAAATAAAACCATTTGGATGTAATCCAAAGTCTTTTCACGTAGTTTCCCATGCTCATAGTTAGACTAGAGGAGCAGAGACTCAGAGCTGCCACTTTTTTAGAACATGCCAGATGTTTCAGAGCTGGCAATTTCAGAGTTGGCAATTCGTCCAACTTTTTCATTTTTCACAGATAAGATATGATCGTAGGCAATCACAATGACAACACTCTTTCTAGCATCTACCGGACAAATCACGTTTTACTAACTTACAAAAGTGTTGCAACAAAACTCATAATTCTTTGCTCAATCAAGAAACATATATTAAAAGTAAAATAAGAATAACCACCAAACAAACACAAACCCGAAATGCACATCGAAAACCATCTTCTCTTCCACAAATTCATAAAAATTAGCAAGATTCGAGACCAAAAACTAAGCGTAGAAAGATTGATCTCACCCAATTTTTGAAAAATATATAAGCAACAAAACACCCCCCACACTTAAAGCATGCCATGTCCTCAGGGCATAAAAGAAATAAGAAGAGTGTAGAAAACATCCCTGATTATTGGCATTGACAAACTGAATCATTGTGAAAGGCGGTGAAGAGGGGGATTTGCGGTCTGTTGCAGAGGGAGAGTGGCGGCGCTGGGTAGGGCAGCGAAGGGAGTGGCTGCGCTGGACAGAACAGCGAAGAGAGTGGCTGCGCTGGAAACATGAAGACCTCCATAAATCTGGCAGAGAAATACCTGTTCCTCTGGCGGTGGCATGAACAAAGTGCGAGCCTCGCAACTTCCAAGCTCAACACCGCACGAAAACCCAAACAAAACAACAAAACAAAAAGAAACAAAATGAAACTGAAAGAAAGAAAGACAAAACAAAAACGGTTGGGTTACCTCCCGACAAGTGCTTAATTTAACGTCTAGAGCTCGACGATACCTCAAACTCATGGGTCATTGAATTTGACAACTTCAAGACCACGATCCACGTTTGACTTGAAGTATGGTTTGAGACGATGACCATTGACAGTGAAGGTAGTGCCATCAGCGGCGAACAACTCATACGTCCTATTCCAATTGCTCTTATGCACCACATATGGCCATGTCCATCTTGATTGCAGCTTGCCAGGAAACAAACGTAATTTCGAATTGTATAAAAGTACCTCATCTCCTGGCTTGATTTCCTTGGTGCGGATGCTCAAATCATGGAATTTCTTGGCCCTCTCTTTGTAGATGCGGGAACTCTCATAGGCCTCATTCCTCCATTCATCTAACTCTGTCAATAAATCACGCCTTGTATAACCAGCCTCATTGAACTCCAAATTGATTCTCCTCGTCGCCCAATATGCCTTGTGCTCAATCTCAACAGGTAAATGACATGACTTTCCGAAGACAAGTTGATAGGGAGACATACCAATCGGAGTTTTGTAGGCAGTGCGATACGCCCAAAGAGCATCATCTAGGTGCTTCGCCCAATCCTTCTTGTTGGCCACACCTTTCTCCAAAATCTGCTTGATCTCTCGATTCGCCAACTCTGCTTGTCCATTAGCTTGAGGGTGATATGGAGTTGTCACCTTGTGCTTTACTCCATACTTCGCCAACACGCTTGCTAGTAACTTGTTGTTGAAGTGCGACCCCCCATCACTAAGCAACGCTCTCGGTGCTCCGAACCGAGTCAAAATATTCTTTTGTAAGAATTTAATGACTACCTTGGAATCATTGGTGGTAGTTGGGATCGCCTCCACCCATCGAGACACATACTCCACAGCAAGCAATATGTAGGAAAAACCGTAAGAAGCAGGGAAAGGACCCATGAAGTCAATTCCCCAAACATCAAACAGCTCCACCTCAACAATGATATTCTGTGGCATTTCATCCATCTTTGTAATGTTGCCCATGCGCTGGCATCGATCACAAGACTTCACAAAAGTATGCTAGTCTGCGAAAATTGAAGGCCAATAAAATCCACTATGGTTTATCTTCATGGCAGTGCGGTTGGCAGCAAAGTGGCCTCCACTAGGTGAGCTATGGCACTCTTCAATGATCTTTGGCCATTCATGCTCTCTGACGCATTGCCGAATAAAGCCATCGGCGCACCTCCGGTATAAGTAAGGATCCTCCCAATAATAAAACTTGACGTCATGGAGGAACTTCTTCTTTTGATAGTGCGACAACCCCTCGGGAATAGCTCCAATAACAAAGTAATTGCTATACTTTGCATACCAAGGATCCTTAAATAGCACCGCCCAAATTTGCTCATCGGGAAAAGACTCATTGATGGCCATCTTCGGATCATCCCCCTCGATCGGATTCTCCAAACGAGACAAGTGGTCAGCTACCACGTTCTCACATCCCTTTCGATCACGGATCTCCATATCAAACTCTTGCAGCAATAAGATCCATCGAATCAAATGGGGCTTGGAGTCCTTCTTTGTGAACAAGTAGCGGATGGAGGCATGATCAGTGTAGACAATTGAATGAGTTCCAATCAAATAAGAACGGAACTTATCAAAGGCATACACCACAGCTAGCAGCTCCTTCTCCGTGGTTGTGTAATTCCTCTGAGCAGAATCCAAAGTTTTACTAGTGTAGTAAATTACCTTGAATAACTTATCTCTCTTTTGCCCCAACACAGCTCCCACGGCCCAATCGCTAGCATCGCACATCAACTCAAACGGAGCATTCCAATCCGGCATAATCAACACTGGCGTAGAAATCAGCGCGGCTTTCAACTTCTCAAAGGAGACGCGACATTCATCGGTGAATACAAACTTCACATCCTTCTCTAGTAAAGCACAGAGTGGCTTGGACAGCTTGGAGAAGTCTTTGATGAAGCGCCTATAAAATCCTGCATGCCCAAGAAAGCTCCGCATAGATTTCACAGAAGTAGGCGGCGGCAACTTTTCAATGGCCACGATCTTAGCACGATCCACCTCCAAACCTTGGGCAGAGACCTTATGCCCCAAAACAATGCCCTCACGAACCATGAAGTGGCACTTTTCCCAATTGAGCACGAGTGCCGTCTCCTCACAACGCTGCAACACTTGAGCAAGATTGTCCAAACAATTATCAAAGGAGGAGCCAAAAACAGAAAAGTCATCCATGAATACCATGGAAAATTGCCATCATGCAGCGTTGAAAAGTGGCAGGAGCATTGCAAAGACCAAAAGAGATCCTCCTAAAAGCAAAGATGCCGTAGGGACAAGTAAAAGCGGTCTTATGTTGATCCTCCGGGGCTATCATAATCTGATTGTAGCCCGAGTACCCATCCAAGAAACAGTAGTACTCATATCCTGCCAAATGGTCAAGCATCTGATCAATAAACGGCAAAGGAAAGTGATCCTTACGTGTGGCTGCATTCAAAGCTCGATAATCAATGCACACGCGCCATCCTGTGACCAGCCTCGTAGCTATGAGCTCATCTCTCTCATCCTTAACCACATTCATGCCTCCCTTCTTAGAGACAACTTGCTTCGAGCTCACCCACTCACTATCAGAGATGGTATAAATGATTCCTGCATCCAACCATTTGAGCACCTCCTTTCTCACAACTTCTTGCATCGCCGGATTCAAACGTCGTTGCGGCTGCACCTTAGGCTTGTATTCCTGCTCCAATAAAATACGATGCATGCAAATAGAAGGACTAATTCCTTTGATGTCAGAAATAGACCGTCCTATAGCAGACTTGTATTTCCTCAAAACTCGCATCAACTTCTCCAACTCCAATGGAGATAAATAGGCCGATACAATAACAGGAAAAGTATCATTCTCACCCAAAAATTGGTACTTCAAGTGCTCAGGAAGCGGTTTCAGCTCAATTTTAGGTGCGGCTGCAGCTTTGGATGATTCCGCTGCTCTGGATGATTCCTCTGGCCTGGATGATTCCGCTGCTCTGGAGGATTTCTCTGCTCTGGGTGATTCCGTTGGCCTGGATGATTCCTCTGCTCTGGAGGATTCCGCTGGCGCAGAGAATTCTTTTTCTTTTTCTTTTTCCACCGACTTGCTTCCCCCATCATCAGGTTTGTGAATATCCATGTAAGGCACATGATCGATGGGATGTCTCTCTACGGCCTCCAGCTCTGCAATATAATCTAAGATCTCATCACACGCCTCGTCTAGATTGGAATAAGGGTATAATGACTGTGTGATGCACTCCTCCAAAGGATCCTCCACGGCTGCAGGAAAATCCACTACAGACTTAATTGAATTGCAATCCTCGATTTGTGGCTCAGCTGGCTTCTTCATCGCATCATAAATGGACAATGTCATCTTTTCATCATTGACGCGGACAGTCAGATCTCCCTCTTGTACATCTATCAACGCACGTCCCGTAGCTAGAAACGGACGTCCTAAGATCAATGGAGTATTCTTGTCCTCCGGCATGTCCAAGACTACAAAATCTGCAGGAAAAATAAACTGCTCCACCTGCACTCGGACATCCTCCGCAATTCCCTTGGGGTAAGTTATGGAACGATCTGCCATCTGCAATGCAATAGATGTAGGCTTGATATCTCCAATCTCTAACCGGTTGAAAATAGAGAGAGGCATCAAATTGATGCTTGCCCCTAAATCACAAAGAACGCGGGAGAAATTCTGCCCTCCAATCACATAAGCAATAGTAAAGCTGCCAGGATCCTTCTGCTTCAATGGTAGCTTCCTTTGTAGCACTGCACTGCATTCCTCGGAAAGATTAATCGTCTCATACTTCCCCAACTTCTTCTTGTTGGAGACTGCGTCCTTGAGGAACTTGGCATAGCCTGGCATATCTCTCAAAGCATCAAGTAAAGGAATGTTGATGTGAAGCTTTGAAAACATCTCCATGAACTTGGCCAACTTCTTATCCATCTTCGGCTTTGCCAGGCTATTCGGGAAGGGTGCTACAGGCTTGTACTCTGGCCTGGGAAACGTAGGAGTAGGAATAGGCTTCTTAACAGCAGAGGTATTCGACGATACCTTAGAAGTAGGCAGCGAATCGCACACAATCGTCTCCATGTCATCCTCCTCCATAATCTCTACATTTTTCTCCTTTCCATTCTTGCCGTCCCGCTGCTCTGTACGATCTCGCTGCTCTGCAAAGGAATGGTGATTCCTCTGCTCTGCGTGATCTCGCTGCTCTACAGAGGAATGGTGATTCCTCTGTTCTGGGTGATCTCGCTGCTCTGCAGAGGAATGGTGATTCCTCTGCTCTGGGTGATCTCGCTGCTCTGCAGAGGAATGATGATTCCTCTGTTCTGGGTGATTTTGATATTGAGTTCCGCTCCTTAGATGAATCGCATTACACTGATTTTTAGGATTGATCTCAGTGTTGCTAGGAAACTTTCCTGGTATGTGCTGCGCAGCTGCTTGGTTGGCAATCTGACCAACTTGAGTCTCCAAAATCTGCACTTGCTTGGACAGTGATGAAAAATTATTCCCAATATTTCCCACTTGAGACTCTAAATTAGTCATCCTTGAATTAACAGTTGTCTTCATACTAGACATCTCTGTTAACATCTGCTGCATCATATCCTCCAGTGATACTTTCTTCGGTTCATTGATAACTCCTCCGTTAGATACAGAAAATCCAGGTGGAGGCTGCAAAGCATTGTTCGGATTGCCATAAGAAAGATTATGTTGGATTTGTATACTGAAAGCAAGAACTTTATGCTTGTATACAATGATTCCTGTTTTCACTATTCTTATCTCCTATCTGATTGTATTCATGATTGCATATGCATGTTCTTTATCTCTGTATAAGTAGATTATATGGTGTGTTGTAGATCACAGAAGACCATATAATTGGAATAACCTTAAGAGATATAATATGATCACAGCCGAAATAACTCTAGGACAAGTTATTGGTTTAGGCTGCAGTATAGATGGAAGTAGTTTGTCTTGGCTACTTGTCTATACTGGTACGTCATTACGTATTGATAGGACCACAGTTTGAGATGTATTCTTCTATCTGACTTAAGTGAAGAATAAAGATCTCGGTGACTTATAAATCTTAATACTAATAAGTATTCAGATATATATATTAATTCGTATATCACTTTGACTTACTATGGGTGAAAGTTATATACTAACTCGAGTACTCTGTATCTTGGGTGATAGCGGTTAATATATGATATTTGATTATCTGTATTAGTACCCGTATCCGGTATAGGATAATGACATCCCCTTAAGGAGCTCAATATGGTTTATTACGCTAAACCCTGCAGGTTGATTAAGTTCAGGCGTAATAATAAAGTTTGAGTGGTACTGCTTAAGGAATTATTAAGAGATTAATTAATTTAAGCTGTCAGAGCTCTAATTAATTAATGGATGTCGGATATTTTAAATACGGAGATTTAATAAGTCTAAATACAAGCCCCGACTCATCACCGGCAATAAAGGGGTAAGTCAGTATCGGTTCTCTAGTGGAATGAACTGATATTTATAAATTAATTATGCTCTGGGCTGACCATAGATAAATTAATTTATTTGAGGCCCATCTTTATTCCTTGTATCTGGTCCCTGGGCTGGCCCAATGTCTCCTAGCCCAAGAAGACAGATTTTCGGCCCTCACATAGAGATTGGCGCCTCCTCCTCTTTTCTGTATTATAAAATACAGCTGTCAGCTCTCAGGAAAATATACTGATAAAAATTAGGGTTTTGAGAGCAGAGGGAGGCGCAGGAAACGTGTGTGGCCATTCTGTCTTGGGAATTTACATAGCTCGTTGTCCATCCAACGTTGGGAATTGAGCGGGATACAGTCGAGAAGATCAGAGCTGGAGTCAGATTCTTTCGACGCGATCATCAACAGTTTGTGCATCCGATTCTCAAGTAAGTTTTCCTAACACCTATGTGCAGTTGTTAATTTCATAGGAGCATGTTAGGATTTAATCGTTGTATGATGAATTAATAATAATCCAAGAAACGATCATCGGGCAATCGAGTATTAATTCATTTTAATATTCCTTCAGATTAGGATGCGGTCATGCTCCTGGCTGGAACTGCTGCTGACCCTGCTGAAATGGTGGACCTCTGCCATACATTCCTGGTTGTCCTCGCTGGAAATTCCCATAGTTTCTGCCATTTACAAAATTGACATCTTCCATGCCTGACGGATCTATCACAGCTTGCTCAGGACGTCCAACATTCATCTCACCAAGTTTTGTAGTCAACTCTGCCAACTGTGTAGCCATCGCTGTCTGCTGTGTAGCCATCACTGCTTGTTGAGTCACCATTGCTGCAATAGGATCAAAACTTGACGCAGCTGCAACCTTCTTCAATTGAATTCGCTCAGATGGCCATTGGTAGCTCGTAGAAGCCATACTATCAATAATGTTCCATGCGTCAAAACTGCTTTTCTGGAGTAAGGAGCCACCTGCAGCTGTATCCATGTGCATCCTTGTACGCTCCCCGCAGGCATTATAGAACATTATCACGAGTGTGCCCTCATCAAATCCATGGCCTGGGCACTTTCTGAGCTTCTCCTGATACCGCTCCCAAGTTTCCGCTAGCTTTTCTCCTTCGTACTGTTGAAACTGCACGATGTCCATCTTCAATTTCAATGTAAGGCCAGGCGGATGAAACTTGCGTAGTAACGCATGAGCTAAGTACTCCCACATAATATTCTCTCCCAGCTGTAGCGTATGATACCACGACTTCGCCTTATCCCACAGTGAGAAGGGAAAAAGACGAAGACGGATAATGTCATCGGGGACACCATTCATCTTCACCGTGCTACACAGCTCCAGGAAATGCGCCAGGTGCGCATCAGGGTCTTCGATCGCTTGTCCACCATATTGGCTCTGTTGGACCATCGTGATCAAACCCGTTTTCAGCTCAAAGTTGTTTACGTTCACTCGAGGAGGCTCCTGATACGCATATTGTGGTATGAATGCTTCATTGATGGCTGGTTGCTTCTGAGCCTCTTCAGCCTCCGTTTTATCAGTCAGCTTCTTCAATTGCTCTTGCAGAGCTCGCATTTGAATTTGGATTTGCTCAGGAGTAGCCATCGTATCTGTCTCAACTTGATTGTTCTGCTTCTTAAGATCGCGCAAAGTCTTGTTGATTTCAAGGTCCAACTCAAAAAGAGGATTTCCGTGAGATCTAGTGTTCATACGCAACCTACAGAAACACACCTTTTAAAAGTTAGAAAAGAAAAAATAAAAATAAAAACGAAAAAAACCTGTAGTACTATAGAGTCCTATCGAAAATATTAAAGCAACTTCTTAACAGTCCCCGGCAACGGCGCCAAAAAGTTGATCACTAAATTATTAGCAACAAAATACCGCAACTAACACGGTGCAATTGTAGCATAAATTGTAACCAAGTATCGTATCCACAGGGACTGACACAACGAAATCACTCTAGCTATCTTCTAAACAAACTATAACAGTAAACAGGCGAATGAAACTAAGGATTGATTTACTTGAACTAAAACGCAAATAACAATGAATAAAAGCACGTAGAAAAATCAAATATTAAAGACAACTGATCCTAGAATAGTAAATTTATTAACTAAATCTATGCAATCAATCTATTAATCCTATGTACCAGTTTAATCCAGTTATGATGAGAGATCACTTAATTAATCAATTACTCTCGCTAGAGCAGCAACGATCGTAGATTAATAAATTCTCTATCTCCGTTAGGTCTCAAGAAAATCTACTAACTCCCAATAGCTCCTAAGAATAGCTCCTTAAGATCCACCTATCTCCGCTAGGTCTCAAGGTTAAAATCATATCATACATTCCTGAATCCGCTAAACAGTTATCTCCGCTAGGTCTCAAACCGAATAGCTAAACATGCAAACTATTGATCAGATAATTCACAAGAAATTAAGCACCAGGAATTATGAATCATAAACTGGAAGGTACAAAGGTATTAACAAATAAATCACATAAATTCAATCAACTATTTACAAACCCTAGAATCAGCTAAACGAAACTAGCCAGACATGCTAAAATAAAACATAAACATAATTAAGAAGAAAGCGATTATAAAAACTAAATTGTATAAAAACCGAATAAGAACTATTGTAGCGACTTGAATCTTCAATCTTGATCCAAGCCTTGAAAACTAGAAAGCTAAAATATTCTAAAGCTATAAAAGTGAAATATGAATGCTAGGGTTTTCGGTATATCTAGATAGGTCAAAAGAGGACCTATTTATAGTTTTCAGATTTCCTTCGATCACCATGGTATATGAGAGTTGCCATGCAAAGTAGAATTCTAAAGGTAATAGAATCGTGTAAAATAAGGTAACTCTCCAGCTGGATGCGCGCTCCGGAAAATACTCCTACTCTTGCCGAATTCGCAGCTCTCGCCAGAGGAATGGTGATTTCTCTGGAAAAGGCTATCGCCAGAGGAATGGGTCGCGCCAGAGAAATGGTGATTTCTCTGCTCTGCATCCTTCTCCTCTGCTCAGAGAAATGGTGATTTCTCTGCTCTGACTATTGAGCGCTGGGCTTTACTTCTCTGATGCTGGCTTCTCTCCCCTCTGCTCTGACTATCGACTTCTCTGGCGATTGATTTCTCTACTCTGGTGAGTTGACTTCGCTGTTCTGGTCTTTGATTTCTCTGATGCCAGAGGAATGGTGATTTCTCTGCTCTGGAGATGTCGGTTCCTCTGCTCTGGAGATCAGAACACCTAGAAAACGCCAAATTCATCCAAAATTCTCCAAAATTGCATTCTTCCATCACGAAAGCCTAAATCTCCTGCAAAGCATAAAATACACCATAAAACGCACTAATTTCCAGAAGATTATCTTAAAATACGCACATACAAACCCTTAAAAATAGAGCAATTTAAGCATAAATCACCACCGGGAACATGCACCGGAACTCTTCTCTGGTCCGCATCATTCCCCTCCTCTTGAAGAGGATTTGTCCTCAAATCCACAGCATCGCCTGCATCAAAAGAACTCAAATCAGTCACATTAAAGGTAGTACTCACATATACTCACCGGGTAAGTCCAATTTGTAGGCCTTGTCATTGATTCGTTCCAACACTTGAAATGGCCCATCTCCCCTAGGAAGTAACTTGGAATGCCGCTGCTCTGGAAACCGTTCCTTGCGCATGTGCAGCCAAACCCAATCTTCGGGCTCGAACACCACCTTGCGACGACCCTTGTTAGCCTGCTCCGCGTACTGTCTTGTGCGGCGCTCGATGTTAGCTCTGGCCCTCTCATGGATCTTCCTTACGAACTCAGCTCTGTGTTGGCCATCAAGATTAGTATGCTCGCTCTCGGGTAAAGGAGCTAAATCCAACGGTGTCAAAGGATTAAAGCCATACACAATCTCAAAAGGCGAAAATTGAGTAGCAGAATGAACAGAACGATTGTAAGTAAACTCGACATGAGGTAAACATGCTTCCCAAGTATTAATATTCTTCATGATAATAGCTCGAAGCAAGGTAGATAACGTCCTGTTCACCACCTCGGTTTGTCCATCAGTTTGTGGATGACAAGTGGTAGAAAACATAAGTTTCGTACCTAACTTACACCACAAAGTTTTCAAAAAGTAGCTCAAGAACTTCGCATCTCTGCCAGAAATAATAGACCTAGGCATGCCATGCAAACGAACAATCTCTCTAAAGAACAAATCAGCTATGTGCGATGCATCATCAGATTTATGACATGGAATAAAATGTGCCATCTTAGAGAAACGATCAACCACAACAAAAATAGAGTCTCGACCATGCTTAGTCCTAGGCAGAGCTAACACGAAGTCCATGGAGAGATCAATCCACGGTGTAGTAGGGATAGGAAAAGGCGTGTACAACCCATGAGAATTCACCCCAGACTTTGCTTGCTTACATGTAATGCATCTACCACATATGCGTTCCACATCTCTTTTCATGTAAGGCCAAAAGAAATGCCCATGTAACACAGCTAAGGTCTTAGCAATACCAAAGTGCCCCATTAACCCCCCACCATGAGACTCAAGCAATAACAGATTACGTAGCAAAGATTTAGGAACACATAACTTATTCTTCCTAAAAATATAATTATCATGTCTAAAGTACTTTCCACTAGCAGATCGTGCACAAGCTCTATAAATCTCACCAAATCCTCATCATGCTCATATACACTCTTGATGCACTCAAACCCAAGTAACTTGGCATCTAAGGTAGAGATCAAGGCATACCTCCGAGAAAGTGCGTCGGCCACCACATTCTCCTTACCTTGCTTGTATTTGATGACGTATGGGAACGTCTCGATGAACTCCATCCACCTTGCATGTCGCTTGTTCAGCTTGTGCTGCCCCTTCAAGTGCTTTAACGACTCATGATCGGTGTGAATAGCGAACTCGTTGGGCCACAAGTAGTGCTGCCAGGTCTATAATGCTCGCACTAAAGCATAGAGCTCCTTATCGTACGTAGGGTAGCTCAACGTCGCTCCGCTTAGCTTCTCGCTGAAGTATGCGATGGGTCGCCGCTCTTGCATCAACACTGCACCAATCCCAACACCAGAAGCATCATATTCAATCTCAAAAGTTTTCGAGAAATTAGGAAGAGATAGTACCGGGGCGTGAGTTAGCTTGTACTTCAACAGCGCAAAGGCCTCTTCTTGCGCTTGCCCCACTTGAACTTCACGTTCTTTTTTATCACCTCGGTGAGCGGTGCTGCCACGCTGCTAAAGTGAGGTACGAACCGCCTGTAGAAGCTAGCAAGTCCATGAAAGCTTCGTACCTCGCCAAGGCTCTTGGGTGTCGGCCAGTCCTGAATAGCTCGGATCTTCTCCTCATCAACCTGTACACCCTGCGCACTAACAACAAAGCTAAGAAACACAAGCTTGTCCGTACAGAACGTGCACTTCTTAAGATTAGCAAACAGCTTCTCTTTTCGAGGTACGTCCATAACAGACCTCAAGTGTTCTATATGGTCGTCATGATGCTAGCTATAAATAAGGATATCATCAAAATAGACCACGACAAATCTGCCAATAAAAGTACGCAAAACATGATTCATTAGACGCATAAACGTACTAGGAGCATTAGTCAAGCCAAAGGGAAAAACTAACCATTCATACAAACCAAGTTTTGTTTTAAAAGCAGTCTTTCATTCATCGCCTTCTTTAATCCTTATTTGATGGTACCCACTACGCAAATCAATTTTAGAAAACACACAAGCACCATGCAATTCATCAAGCATATCATCCAAACGAGGGATGAGATGGCGATATTGTATCGTGATGTTATTAATGGCTCGACAATCGCAGCACATCCTCATGGTCGAGTCCTTCTTGGGTACGAGGAGAACAGGTACCGCTGTAACACCCCGTATTTTTCCTTATGTTGTGAGATAGTGTCTTAACACTATTGAGAGTACTGAGATATTGAGATGCGAGATTACTTTTTTTATGACCAGATAAGACAGATTGTCTTTTAAATAGAGATATGAGTGGACAAACCAATGATAGAGTTGGAGTGAAGAGATTTGAGAATTGAGTTGAGTTAGAGATGCTGATTGAATTGAGTTGAGATTTTATTTAATTTCCAACTACCAGGAATAGAGTTACCGGATACCGAGTTATCAGAGAGATTGACTATCCTATTAAGAAAATAGGAATAATGAGTTGGAAATAGAGTCGAGAAAGAAAGAGTGAGAACCCTTGATGAAAAGAGTCGGTCTGAGAGACGTTTAGTTTGTCCGTGTTTTGCCGATTGCTTTGATGTGATGTTATGTGAATTTACGTGACTGATTGATTATGTGATTTTTGTTACGTGTGCATTATGAGCAAGTTATTATGATTTTTATTTGAGAACTTTAGCACTTGGAATTTTAATTAAGTTCCCATAAGCATGTGCCTAATTGCCAAGTTGCCAAGTGGATTAAGGGTGTAGAGATTGGGAGATCAAGGCATTTAATGCCAAATATTCTCTAAGATTGCAAATCTTCCCT
>NW_026651415.1:0-10000 GCF_028751815.1 Salvia miltiorrhiza | reverse complement strand
AATATTTCGTGCATGATTAGTTTATAATCATCTGATGAAATTCATGCATATTTCATATTTATGTTCAATTTTCCCTAGAAATTACTGATAAACCAGCAAATGTATTAAAAATCTTGTTTTACTTAATATGTAAATAAGTGTTTTAACAGTTATGAACTTATGAGTTATGATATATTATGTATACTATATATTTACTCCATATTGCATTGTTAAAAGAAACGATATGTATCTATATTGTTGTTATTCATTTCTCAAATGTTAATGAGTTCACACTGGATGAAGTTAAATGTCTTATGCTTAGTTGTTTTAGGCAATCAAAAGAAGAATTAATTAATTCCACTAATATATATACTGTACAATTGCTTTCCACCACTAGAAAATACTACAATTAATTAATTACAGATCAATATTTTACTTGGTTTACAAGGAAAAAACAAGTTTCGAATGTGATTATTAAAAATCAATCATACACATTATGCTTCTATTTTATTTTTGAAATAAAGATTATAACTAATGTCTTTTATTGTTGGAGAATGAAAGGAAAATGATCTTTTATTTTATTTTTGAAAGAAAGACAGAAACTTTGTCTTCTATTATTGGAGAATGAAAGAAAATGATCTTTAGTTCTTCATTTTTTTGTGCTAATTAGCTAGAGGTAACGTTAATAATTGTTTTGTGATTCGGATTTTCTTGGTGGTACCAAATTTAATTAACCACTTCAAGTAATAAAATCTATCAACAAAAATATGTGAAATAATATTATGGTTTCTTGTTATCTAGTTTAAATTTGAAATTCTATTTCAAATAAATATTTTATATCTTATCATTTATATTATATATGAAAAATATTCATATCATTTAATTCTTGATGCATTTAAGTTCTCATTAATGGATCGTCATCTGGCAGGACATGAATAACTTGGATCGGAACAATATGAACATTCGTTTGGATGGTGCATCTCTCCAGGTATTGGTATTGATTATATTTTTCAATTAATTTACTTAGTATATGTATAAAATGTAATTTATTTTTTTGAATTTATGTAGGAACAAGGGAAAAGTGCAATGAGGAAAAGTAAGAGGAAGTCAAAATGACGTTGAATATCACATTGCCACTTATAGGATATGCGTTCTTAGCTAGATAATTAGATTTTGATATTTGACGTTAGATTTATGAGTAGCATATTATTTTTCAATGATATTTACAAAATATTTATTTCTATATTTTGAATCATTTCTTTTATTTGAGTAACATATTTTGTTGATTTTTCTTTTAATTAATTAATGAGACATTATTTATAAATAAAGCAACTAAATTGCTCACTTAAATGTCGTTTAAAGTATGCAACATATGTGAGATAATATTCATAATAATAACAGAGTGATGCAGAAGTTATTGTATATTTTGTGACATTAAATCAATTTTTTTGCAACAAATATTTTATGTTGCAATATTAGGCGACATTGTCAATATGACATCACATGGGTCGCAAACAACTACGTCGCGTTAATTATAGTGTCACAAATTTAAAAATGTCATTTCAATTAGTGTCGTATAAGTGATGCAAGAAATAAAGTGATGCAAAACATGTTGTATATTTTGTGGCACTTATTCAAAATTTTGCAACAAATATTATGTGTCACAATATTATGCTACACATTAAATATAATGCTACAAGCGTCATGAAATTTTGCGTCACATTAATTATAATGTTACAAACTACTGTTGCAAATTATAATGCATCATTTCAGCTAGTGATGCATAAAATGTGGTATATATTGCGATGCAAATTATAAAAGTGTCGTAAAAATGCTCTGCCACATTAATTGTAATGTCACAAGAAAGTGTCGCATATTAGGATGCGTCATTTCCATCAATGTCATGCAATGTGACGCAAACTAACATGCGTCAGCATGACTAATGACACATAATGTGTCGCGAATTGTATACAACATTTAATTTAGTGATGCAAAAAGTGTCGTATATGTTGCGTCACAGTTGAAAAATAATGTTGTAAATTTGCATCATCACCTTTTGCAACACAATCCAACGTGACGCAAAAAATGTCGCAAATTAGCTTTTGCGACATAAAAATCAAATTTTGTGACACATTGCCTGTGTCGCAAAAGGTCGTATTTCTTGTAGTCCATTAAGTTCCCAATAGACAATTCGGTCAAACCATTTGCCTGGGGGTGGTATGCTGTAAACACCCGATATTGGATTACATACTTCTTGAGTAAACTCCATATCATGGCATTGTAGAAGTGTGCCTTGATCGCTGATGATTACTCTTGGCACACCGAAACGACTAAATATGTGGGACCGCATGAAACTGGACACCACCCTTGCATTGTTGGTCTGAGTTGCCTTTGCCTCAAGCCATTGGACACGTAGTCTACTGCCAATAGTATGTATTGGTTCCCTCTTGAATTGGGCAAAGGACCCATGAAGTCCATGCCCCAAATATCGAATATCTCCACCGGTAGGATGGGAACCATAGGCATATCATTCCTTGGGGTGATATTACCCTCTCTTTCGCATTACTCGCATTTTCGGCATATCTTATAAGAGTCCTTGAAAATTGTGGGCCAATAGAACCCACAATCTAGTATTTTCCTTGTTGTTCGCTTGTGCCCAAAGTGGCCACCACATTCATTTGCTTGGCAATGTTGCATGATACTCTCCTGTTCGAACTCGGCTATACACCTTCGAATGCTCTTGTTCGAACACATCTTCCATAGTTACGGGTTGATCCCATATGAAGGCTTTGCTATCTGCCTTGATCCGGTTCCTATTGTATGGTGTTATGATTGATAAGGAAATTCAGTTTCATTAAAGCTCATGATATCCATAATATAAATCCTTTTTACAGAGTTGATACATTTGTATCCTTTGTAAGACTCACTATACCCTAAGAAGAGACATTTAGATGACCTATATTGGAGTTTATGTTGCTTATATGGTCTTAGATAAGGAAAACATGTACAACCAAAAACCTTAAGCATGTTATAGTCAGGTAATTCGTGATAGAGAGTGACGGAGGGTGGTACCTTTTTGTCTTATTCATTGTGCGGTGGAACTCTCCGTGCAAATAAATTTATAGTTTTCCTATGCCCACAACTAGGTTTCGCTAGCAGTAAGTATAGGGTCGATCCCACGAGGAGTTGGTGTATTCTTCTCTCTTGTCACGGTCACAGTCAATCACTTGGGGTTGTTCCCTCAGAGCATTGGAAACAAAGAACCTGAAATAAAACAAAGAAATATCAAAATAAAATGAACTTGGTTTGGGCATAGTCTCGTGAAGTCTGGGCACAGTCATCACTCATAAGTTCAAGGATTTTCATTGTGCGGTCACATCTTTGGTTATGGACAGTAGTCAATAGGTTAGGCCCCTTTTTTTAATCGTCACGTGCGCAACCTACCCCGTCCTCATTGATTTATGCTTAATTGTTCTAAATTTTGGGATTTGCATATGCATATTTTAAGTTAAATCTTCTGGAAATTGGTGCGTTTTATGGTGTATTTTATGCTTTGCAGGAGATTTAGGTTTTCGAGATGAAGAGTGCAAATTTTGGAGAGTTTGGGCTAAGAACACTACTACAAAAGTTTACATACATAACAGTACATAGATAACGGTTTTTTTCAAAAACCGTTATGTATGAGCGCACTTTTAGGAATAGATAACGGTTTTTCGAAAATCCGTTATCTATGTAGTGTTGTCTAAATGCATAGATAACGGTTTGAACAAATGCGTTATGTTTATACGTATAGAATAGATAACACCACTATACACAACGGTTTTTTTGCTCATAGATAACGGATAAAATCCGTTATCTATGAGCGTTTTTCTAGTAGTGGAATCGTGTTTTTGTGCATACTCTGGAATGTAAGAGAAGCAAAGCCCCGCATGCCAGAGCAGCGAAATGGGAAGCCAGAGAAATGCCCCAGAGCCAGAGCAGCGGAACCAACCCAGAGCAGCGAAGTCAAAAGTCAGAGCAGAGGAGAGAAAATCAGAGCAGCGAAGTCTCGCCAGAGAAATCACTTCGCTGCTGGAAGCGCCAGAGGAATCGAAAACGCCAGAGGAATCGAACACGCCAGAGGAATCAAAGCCAGAGCGGAAGCCATTCCGCTGGTGAATGCCAGAGCGGAAGCCATTCCGCTGGCGAGAGCCCCGAATTCGGCCAGAATGGAGATGACTTGTAGCGCGCGTCACAGCTGGACTTACCTTCCTTTGCACGATTCTATTCCTTTTAGAGTTCTACTTTGCATGGCAACTTCCATGGTGATCCAGAAGGATTTGAAGTCTATAAATAGGGCCATACTTTTCATTGTTACAATCAATCCCTTGCCCTAGTTTTAGACGTCATCTTTGAGATCTGTTGGCATCCGAAGCTTAGGAATTTAATTGCTTTCATAGTGTCGATTTTTAATTAGGTTTCAATTTAGTTTTGTTTAGTTCACTCTTGGTTTGTGATTGAGTGACACAATTACACGATCAAGACGTTTACGGTATTTCGTATTTCAATTCAATTTATTTCGTTTAATCATGATTACGTTTTTCATTCATGTTCATGCTTTCTTTTTAATTATGAAATTTAAATTATGCACTTTAGTTTCACGCCTAGATTAGTTGGTTTTTAAATTACAAGTATTTAATTTCTTAAGTTAGGTTTAATTTGAGTTGTTTAAATTCTTGCCTAGGATTTAGTAGTTTAATTCGCCTAGTTAATTTTAAGTTCGGTTTTTAATTAAGTTTTTCATTCTAAGTTTTAGTTTAATAATCGATTTCTTTATTGCTTTCTTTTATTGCTTTTTCCTGCGATACTACTAAAAGCCCTTAAAGACTTTCCTTGAGAGATGACACTGGGTTAACTTACCATCACTAGAATGTCCTTGTCCTATTGCAAGTCAAACTAGAGGTGTTCTAGGTTGAGTCACTCATCCACGCCCTTCATGTGACTGACGGACCTAAATGGCCCATAAGCTTGTCCGAAGACATACGATCATCTTTCCCACATTTGCCGCATTCGTGAAGTCGGGTTTCTCCTAACTTGTGCCCACATACTGACTGTAACTTGGTCGTGCCCAGAACAGTACCGGCCGGAATAAAGCACTGGGTTTGCCCAAGTTGTATTGGCATCAGGCCAAATGCTAAGGGAATGTGACTGCACAACTCTTGTGCCCGTTTCGACCTCACGATTTCATTCGCTCATACTGAACTCGATTTTTAGCCCAAACCAAGTAAAACAATTACCTAGACATAAGTAAATAAAATAACACAAAATAAACATACTTGAATTGAAATAGATGTTCAAAAATAAAAGCAATCTTTGGGCAACACCAACTTTGCCCAAAGCAAATAAAAATAATACATAAAATAAAAAGGTGCCCAAAGGGCTTGTTTCTTTCTTGGCTAGACTCTCATTGAAAATAAAAATACAAAACAAACTAATCTAAGGTGAGGAATGGATGTGGAAATCGTGTGTTAAAATTCGTCCCTAATTCCTTCTTCCAACTCTCTTCTGGCCGCAGGGGTCTGCTTGTTTATATAGAGATTTCAGTGGGCCTTTGGGCCAGGTCCATGTAGATTAGGGCTTCTGGGCGCAGCAGCTAAGGTTTCTAGGCACGGCGGCTAGGGTTTCTGGGCGCAACCATGCAGCTGAGATTTCTTTCCATATTTGCTTTGCCCGCATCAGATGTGCATCCCATAACTTTGGCAAGTAAATTAGGTCAGATTCGCCTATACATGGTAAGTGGATATCCGCCTCATTCTTTCCTTATGTTGATGGGTGCGCGTTGTGCCCTCGTACGCCAGGTTGTGCCTCAAAGTCAACATCAAAATTCTGCTTAATTCTCGTTCGACCTCTGACTTGCGATTGTGCCCGTAAACACCAACTTTTTCAGCTATGCCCTGGAATGTCAGATTTTTTCCTATGTCGCCGCTGTGCCTTGGAACGCAACTGGATCCCGCATGGTACTTGGTCTGGGCACATGAGTACAGCTGTTGTGCCCATGAATGATCTGAAATATGTGCTTCTTTTGCGGAATGCAGTCTGTTATGCCCATGATCCTATCCACATATCCTTATGCCCAAAATGTGTCCTCCCAAACACAAAAGACACAAAACATACAAAAACAAGACTCGATCTAGGCCTAAACAACACACAAAAAGAGCACAAAAAACGGGCTCGTCAGAGAACCTGATATGGAGATATGTGAGTAAGAAATGGAGTTGAAAGCCTATTTGATCAGATACACAGGAGCTTGAAAAGCATCCCACCAATATTTATATGGAAGAGAAGCCTGAGCTAAAAGGGTGAGTCTAGTATCTACAATATGCTGGTGTTTCTCTCTACCCTACCATTTTGTTGATGGATGTGAGGGCAGGGATGTTGAAAATGAATGCCAAAGGTTTGTAGATGAGTGACTAAAGGCCTAAATTCCCCTCCCCAATCAGTTTGCAGAGTTTTAATAGTGGTATGAAACTGACAATGAACATAAGAGATAAAGTTTTTACTATGGCAACAGTTTGAGATTTTAGAGTGAGAGGATAAATCCAAGTATACCTACTAAAATCATCAACAAAAATAAGCTAAAATCTATAGCCACTTATGGATTGAACATGTGAAGGTCCCCAGAGATCAAAGTGCAACAGATCAAAAGGAGCACAAGACTTGACAGACTGAGTGATATGAGGTTTTTGATGTAGTTTGCCTAGTTTGCATGCTTAACAGATGTTTAGTTTATTTATATTGAAAGGTATTTTGAGAGATGCACACACTTTTGCCAAAAAATAAGGGGCAGGATGACTTAGACTTTGATGTAAAATTTCCAAAGTTTTAGTACAAATGCCAGCAAACAGATTGAATTTATTGCAGATTACAGAATCATGAGCAGTAGTGAAAGTATTCCTATATCTAGAATTTGATTTGGAAGAAACACAGGTAATATCAGAATCATTACATGGTGGAAATTGTGAGAGATTACAATCAGAAATAGGAAAACCTTTGTTGTAAAAAGATCAGAGATCTAGTTGATACAATCCTTTATGGAGATGGCCTTTCAGCATGATCTTGCTGGTTTTGAGATCCTTGACAAAGCATGAATCATGATTAAATTCAATGGATACATGATTATCTTGTGTGAATTGAGATATGCTGAGCAGATTTTTGGTTATTTGGGAAACATATAAGATCTTATTTAGCAACAGAGATTTGGCAGACATGGTAGGGTAGGTTATAGAATTAGAACCTATAGAGGAAATAGGAAGAGATGTACCATCTCCAACCACAAGATTTTCAGTTCCAATGTAGTCAGTGTTAATAGCCAGATTATTCATGTCGTTTGTGAGATGAGCAGTGGCTCAACTATCAACATACCAGTTTGAATCGACCTGTGCAGCATCTTGAGGAAAAGAAACCTCATTAAAAAAGCCAGTTGCATAAGAATAAAATGCTTGAGGAGTAGTAGTAGTATTATCTGTGAAGTTAATGTCAAAACGCTTAAAGCATTTTATGGCAACATAACCATTCCTTCCACACAGCTGACATGTTATAGTTTTTCCAGAGGTGGATCTGCCACCACGATTTGCATAGCCAGCTCTACTAGGAGTAAAACTTTTACTTCCTCGATAGGCAACATTTGCAGTAGGTTCAAAGAGAGATACCATAGAAGAGTGTTGTTGCTGCAGCCTTAATTCATATGCTTGAAAAGCATATTGAACCTCCTGCAAGTTTTGAGCCTCCGAATTATGCCTAATGTTAACCACTAGAGCTTCATATTCCTATCCAAAACCTGCGAGAATGTACATGATTAGCTCATCATCATTCATAATCTGACCAACAACAGAGAGCTGATCTGTGTAGCCACGCATTTTGAGGAAGAATTCCTCAGCAGATCTTTTCTTTGTTCATTGAAGAAGAAAGTGCAGTTGCAAAATTCACGCTTTGGATTGCGACATGAATAAACGTTCTAGTTTATGAGATGCCACATGTCCAAGCATGGACTTGCTGAGAGAATAAATGAGCCAGCAAAGGAGGAATTGGTCCTTTCAACGCAATTTTCATAATCTGGATTTGGAGCACCAGATGTAGATGGAACAAGACGTGGTGCGGCAGCAGCGGCGGATATGAGATGATCGAAACCATGAGCATGAATGGTAGAGATAGCTCGAGCATGCCAAAATGCATAGTTGCTGCGATCAAGCTTTATTATGGTAGGTAAATATGGTAGATGAGCAGTGGTTAAACGTGTATCCATGGAGAATTTGGGAAGAGAAAATGTAGATCTATAATTGATTGAGAGAACTATGAGTAGAGAATATCGATCTAGGATTGATTGAGAGAAAAAAAAAAGTTGGAAGAGTTTCAATTTGCACTAATCGACTGGGTTATTCTTCCGGCGCAGTGGCTGTTGGGCAGCGCTCGTCGGGTTTTTCACCGGCGCAGAGTTTGATCGATGATCCTAACCAGGCCATCCCTGGTTTCATACAGCCGCTGCCGTCTGTTGTTACTTCAGTAGCGCAGGTGCCGGGTTCTGCTCCGGCTGTTTCTTTCGCTGCCAAAGTAGCTGATAAAGTCCAACCCAAATCCCTTAAGAAGCCGGATGTTGCAGCGTATGGCCTCCGAGGCCTTCAAATACAGCGAGAAGGAGAGGTTGTCACCCTCTCAGTGCCCAAATCGGAATATCAAACAAAGTTGGAAGAGTTTCAATTTGCACTAATCGGTAGACTTATCCAACGTAAAGGGGACAAGCCACGCACGTTCGCCGACCTCTCTCATGAACTTCGAACCATATGGCAGTGCGCCGATTGTCAACTGGTGCCCATGGCTAAGGGATTCTTCGTTGTTAAATTTTTGACGATGGAAGCGAAAAAGAAAGCTAAGGGGAGTTCTTTTCTCCAACTGTCAATCGGCCACGTACGCTTCCGTGAATGAACTAGGTATTTCGATCCGTATAAGGAAGTGTCGTCTCTGGCTCAGGTATGGGTTCGGATATATTATCTCCCTGTGGAGTTATGGACTCCGGTGATTATTGCTGGTATAGGTCGTGTGCTTGGTCATCCTATGCGAATTGATAATGCCTCCGCAACTGGTCATGTGGGACACTTTGCGCGGGTTTTGGTGGAACTTGACATGGCTTTGCCTATTCTCAACTCGATGTACATTGATGACGGCGATAGATCGTTCTACATTGAGTTTGGTTTTGAATCTATGCCCCTTTTTTGCTCGCGTTGTAAACTTACAGGTCATTCAACGGATAAATGCCGGAGAGCTGATAGGGCCACGAGCAAGCAAAAGATCACTGAGCCTCCTGCTGTGGTTGTGAAGAATCTTGATAAGGGAGAGGGTCCGACTCCTGCATGGCAGCCCAAAGTTGATTTTATTAAACCTCTATCAGGTCCTGATCTTCTAGACGCGGCTACAGTACCTTCTAAGAAAAATGATCTCCCTCTGGCGGGGGATGCTAACCGATATCAAGCGCTAGATGAGGATGAGGAAGAGGAAGTGGAGGAGACTATCATTGCGGACTCCAATTATGAAGCAGAGCCTTTACATGAGGAAGAAAATGATGGGTCGCCTCACACGGACAAGGCTAGTGATAAGGAGGGCTTGAATGTAGAGGGAACTTTGGAGTTGGATTCTGGAACGAATAGTGGAGCTGTGGTAGAGCAACAACCGGTAGTTGGGGCAGAAGATTCAGCGAGCCAGCGGGTTAATTCGCCGATTAAGGAAGTTGATTTTGATAATAAATCCATTTCTTCTCCGGATGACATGGCGAGTCGTATTATTAGGTTAGAGGAGCAAGTTAATCAGGGGATGCAGTTGCTCTCGGAGCAGAAGCGCGGACGTGGTCGTCCAAAGGGCTCGGTAAAGGGACGAGAGCCTATACATGCAATTCCGGAAGGTTGTATTAAAAGTCGTCTCAGGAATGCGGAAGAAATGGGTAACAAGCCGAGGGAGTTTATGGTTGACGTCACCAATAGGCCTAGTATGATTG